>NC_135966.1:4050082-4232582 GCF_053455715.1 Rhinoraja longicauda | reverse complement strand
CAGCTATTTACGATATACATTAATGACTTAGATGAAGGGATTAAAAGTACCATTAGCAAATTTGCAGATGATACTAAGCTGGGGGGTAGTGTGAATTGTGAGGAAGATGCAATAAGGCTGCAGGGTGACTTGGACAGGTTGTGTGAGTGGGCGGATACATGGCAGATGCAGTTTAATGTAGATAAGTGTGAGGTTATTCACTTTGGAAGTAAGAATAGAAAGGCAGATTATTATCTGAATGGTGTCAAGTTAGGAAGAGGGGATGTTCAACGAGATCTGGGTGTCCTAGTGCATCAGTCAATGAAAGGAAGCATGCAGGTACAGCAGGCAGTGAAGAAAGCCAATGGAATGTTGGCCTTCGTAACAAGAGGAGTTGAGTATAGGAGCAAAGAGGTCCTTCTACAGTTGTACCGGGCCCTGGTGAGACCACACCTGGAGTACTGTGTGCAGTTTTGGTCTCCAAATTTGAGGAAGGATATTCTTGCTATTGAGGGCGTGCAGCGTAGGTTCACTAGGTTAATTCCCGGAATGGCGGGACTGTCGTATGTTGAAAGGCTGGAGCAATTAGGCTTGTATACACTGGAATATAGAAGGATGAGGGGGGATCTTATTGAAACATATAAGATAATTAGGGGATTGGACACATTAGAGGCAGGAAACATGTTCCCAATGTTGGGGGAGTCCAGAACAAGGGGCCACAGTTTAAGAATAAGGGGTAGGCCATTTAGAACGGAGATGAGGAAGAACTTTTTCAGTCAGAGAGTGGTGAAGGTGTGGAATTCTCTGCCTCAGAAGGCAGTGGAGGCCAGTTCGTTGGATGTTTTCAAGAGAGAGCTGGATAGAGCTCTTAAGGATAGCGGAGTGAGGGGGTATGGGGAGAAGGCAGGAACGGGGTACTGATTGAGAGTGATCAGCCATGATCGCATTGAATGGCGGTGCTGGCTCGAAGGGCTGAATGGCCTACTCCTGCACCTATTGTCTATTGTCTATTGTGTATTGTAGGCCCGGACACTGTAAGTCCGGTCAGTGTAGGTCTGGACAGTGTAAGCCCGGACACTGTAGGTCCGGACAGTGTAGGCCCGGACACTGTAAGTCCGGTCAGTGTAGGTCTGGACAGTGTAGGTCCGGACACTGTAGGTCCGGACAGTGTAGGCCCGGACACTGTAAGTCCGGTCAGTGTAGGTCTGGACAGTGTAAGCCCGGACACTGTAGGTCCGGACAGTGTAGGCCCGGACACTGTAAGTCCGGTCAGTGTAGGTCTGGACAGTGTAAGCCCGGACACTGTAGGTCCGGACAGTGTAGGCCCTGACACTGTAAGTCCGGTCAGTGTAGGTCTGGGCAGTGTAGGTCCGGACAGTGTAGGTCCGGACAGTGTAGGTCCGGACAGTGTAGGCCCGGACACTGTAAGTCCGGTCAGTGTAGGTCTGGGCAGTGTAGGTCCGGACAGTGTAGGTCCGGACAGTGTAGGTCCGGACACTGTAGGTCCGGACAGTGTAGGTCCGGACAGTGTACGTCCGGACAGTGTAGGTCCGGACAGTGTAGGTCCGGACAGTGTAGGCCCGGACACTGTAGGTCCGGACAGTGTAAGCCCGGAGGCCCGGACAGTGTAAGCCCGGAGGCCCGGACAGTGTAAGCCCGGAGGCCCGGGCGCCGCCTAACGGAGGTTGCGCAGCAACCCGCCTCCTAGCCCGGGCGGCCGCCATTGGTGGAGCGGGAGCACGTGGCCGCTGGCTGGGTGAGGTCACATGGGGTGCGGGGCGGTGACGTCACCTTGTCCCATATTTGGGAGTGAGGAAGTTGGCAACCCTACATGTAACTGAATTTATATGTCAACTGCACAGTGCTCATAATGAATGCAAAAAGTGTAGGTGGAACGAATTGTGTACACCTAAAATCTTCATGACTTTTACATTAGCCGATTTGCAGCAGTATTATGCACTCAAATTGGAGGCACTCATGCATACTAATGGGCACGAGACACCAGAGTTTGAAAACGCAGGGACACGCACAAACTAAAATGGATGCAGGTGGTAAACCATGTTTGTTGAATGTATAAAACACACACGCACGCGCACACACAAACACACACACACACTCACAGAGTGTACACACACACACACACACACACACACACACACACACACACACAGAGTACACACACACACACACGCACAGAGTGTACACACACACACAGCACTTTTTTATTCATGCAATGATGGGTCCATATCTGGCACATGTGGTCCATTGGAGACAAACGTCGGGGTGGCAACTTCCTCGCTCCCAAATAAGGGACAAAGGGTGACGTCACCGCCCCGCGCCCCGCGTGACGTCACCCTTTGTCCCTTATTTGCCGTCATTGGTGGAGCGGGAGCGCGTGGCCGCTGGCTGGGTGAGATCACGTGGGGCGCGGGGCGGTGACGTCACGCTTTAAACCTTATTTGGGAGTGAGGAAGTTGGCAACCTTACTAATACGGGACAAGGGCGGTCCCGTGCGGGACATACCAATTTAGCCCAAAATACGGGATGTCCTGACTAATACAGGACAGTTGGCGACCCTAGACAGAAGGCACCGTACCGGTGGCACGGTGGCGCAGTGGTAGAGTTGCTGGCTTACAGCGCTCATAGTGCCAGAGGCCCAGGTTCGATCCTGACTTCGGGTGCTGTCCATACGGAGTTTGTACCTTCTCCCCGTGACCGCGTGGGTTTCCTCCGGGTGCTCCGGTTTCCTCCCACATCCCAAAGACGTGCAGGTTTGTAGGTTAATTGGCTTTGGTAAAATCGTAAGATTGTCCCCATTGAGTCGGATAGCGTTAGTGTAGAGAGTGATTGCTGATGGCACAGACTCGGAGGGTGGAAGGATCTTTGTTCGCGTTGTATCTCTAAAGTGTAAAGTACTGCAGATGCTGGAATCAATGGTGTATAATTGGCAAAGTATTGACTACAGAACAATGACATTCTTAATTGCAGCAGCTTAAGTGCCTGTAAACACCATACCCATAGATAACGTATAATAAATAAAAAGAAATCATTTTGGGCAGCACGGTGGCGCAGCGGTAGAGTTGCTGCCTTACAGCGAATGCAGCGCCGGAGACCCGGGTTCCACCCCGACTACGGGTGCTGCCTGTACGGAGTTTGTACGTTCTCCCCGTGACCTGCGTGGGTTTTCTCCGAGATCTTCGGATTCCTCCCACACTCCAAAGACGTACAGGTATCTAGGTTAATTGGCTTGATAAATGTAACAATTGTCCCCAGAGGGTGTAGGATAGTGTTAGTGTGCGGGGATCGCTGGTCGGCGCGGACCCGGTGGGCCGAAAGGGCCTGTTTCTGCGCTGTATCTCTAAATTAAACGAAACCAAACTAAATTAAATTAAAATCCCTGATACCAGTGAAAAACAGCCCCATTTCCGTAGTGCAATTAAGGAAGTCCTTAGTTTCGTAGTTTAGGTAGTGTTTTCTAGTGTGTGGCGTTCTTGTTGGGGAAAAAGCTGTCCCAGAACCAGGAATCACGGTTTTCAGGTTCCTGTACGTTTAACAGCACCGGGCCTGTACTCTCTGGAGTTTAGAAGGATGAGGGGGAACCTCATTGAAATGTACCGAATAGTGAAAGGCTTGGATCGAGTGGATGTGTTTCCACTAGTGGGAGAGTCTAGGACCAGAGGTCACGGCCTCAGAATAAAAGGACGCTCATTTAGGAAGGAGGTAAGGAGGAATTTCTTTAGTCAGAGGGTAGTGAATCTGTGGAACTCATTGCCACAGAAGCCTGTGGAGGCCGTCAATTGATATTTTTATGGCAGAGATGGATAGATGCTTGATTGGTACGGGTGTCAGGGGTTATGGGGAGATGGCAGGAGAATGGGGTTAGGTGAGATAGATTCTGCTCCAATAACATGAGCTATACCTTCTTCCTGATGGTAGGATTGAAATGAGATCATAGCTAGGGCGGTGTGGGTCCTTGATGATGCTGGCTGCCTTTTTGAGGCAGCAGCTCCAATAGATATCTTCAATGGTGGGGAGGTGAGAACCTGTGATGGATCGGGCAGTATTGACCACTTGTTATAATCTCATTCGTTCCTGAGTACGATACCATTGAATGTTTCGACGCTGAGAATGTATGAAGAGTTTTTGCAAAGTTTTTGTTTGACAATAGACAATAGACAATAGGTGCAGGAGGAGGCCATTCGGCCCTTCGAGCCAGCACCTCCATTCAATGTGATCATGGCTGATCATTCTCAATCAGTACCCCGTTCCTGCCTTCTCCCTATACCCCCTGACTCCGCTATCCTTAAGAGCTCTATCCAGCTCTCTCCTGAATGCATTCAGAGAATTGGCCTCCACTGCCTTCTGAGGCAGAGAATTCCACAGATTTACAACTCTCTGACTGAAAAAGTTTTTCCTCATCTCCGTTCTAAATGGCCTACCCCTTATTCTTAAACTGTGGCCCCTGGTTCTGGACTCCCTCAACATTGGGAACATGTTTCCTGCCTCTAATGTGTCCAACCCCTTAATAATCTTATATGTTTCGATAAGATCTCCTCTCATCCTTCTAAATTCCAGTGTATACAAGCCTAGTCGCTCCAGTCTTTCAACATATGACAGTCCCGCCATTCCGGGAATTAACCTAGTAAACCTACGCTGCGCGCCCTCAATAGCAAGAATATCCTTCCTCAAATTTGGAGACCAAAACTGCACACAGTACTCCAGGTGCGGTCTCACTAGGGCCCTGTACAACTGCAGAAGGACCTCCTTGCTCCTATACTCAACTCCTCTCGTCATGAAGGCCAACATTCCATTGGCTTTCTTGGTATATATATATTTTATTCCGGCCAAAGTTTATTTTTGAAATAAACGAAAGACCGTCATCTTTCATCGGTGACCTTGCTTGCAGTATCAGGTCAGAGACACATCAGTGATTTTCACTGGCAAATGTTCAGATAACAATGCCGACTACACCTACAAGCTGCGAGACCCGTGTAGAGTTCAGAGCCGGGCTGATAAGTGGAAAATAACAGTTGTGCCGTACGAATGCCAGGAAATTACCATCTAGATTAATCACCGCCTTGTGACATTTAACTCCATTGTCAGCACAAATTTAATAGCAAGACCGCTCAGCCACAAGCATCAATAATGCAGCCCCCGTGGATTTAGAATTTTTAGATTTAGAGATACAGCGCGGAAACAGGCCCTTCGGCCCATCGGGTCCGCGCCGCCCAGCGATCCCCGCACATTAACACTATCCTACACACACTAGGGACAATTTTTTACATTTGCCCAGCTAATTAACCTACAAATCTGCACGTCTTTGGAGTGTAGGAGGAAACCGAAGATCTCGGAGAAAACCCACGCAGGTCACGAGGAGAACGTACAAACTCCGTACTGACGGCGCCCATAGTCGGGATCGAACCTGAGTCTCCGGCGCTGCATTCGCTGTAAGGCGGCAACTCTACTGCTGCGCCACCGTGCTGGCCTCTCTGGCCAGATACTGTCCTCTCTGGCTCACAGCCGATCCACTCCACACTCAACCCATTCCACACGGTGGCTCGGCGGTAGACTTGCTGCCTTACAGCACTTGCAGCATCACAGGGTTCCATCCCGATCGCGGGAGCTGTCTGCACGGAGTCTGTACGTTCTCCCCGTGACCCGCGTGCGTGGGTTTCCTTCGGTTTCTTCCCGC
The DNA here is from genome assembly GCF_053455715.1 of Rhinoraja longicauda. Lineage (NCBI taxonomy): Eukaryota > Metazoa > Chordata > Chondrichthyes > Rajiformes > Arhynchobatidae > Rhinoraja > Rhinoraja longicauda. Next base: position 4,226,911 of record NC_135966.1, on the reverse strand, counting down.
AGTCCAAAGACGTACAGGGTTTGTAGGTTCATTGGCTTGGCGTAAGTGTAAGCTGTCCCTGGCGTGTGTCGGATAGTGTCAGTGTGCGGGGATCGCTGGTCGGGCCGAAAGGGCCTGTTTCCGCGCTGTATCTCTAAACTAAACTAAAACTAAACTCGGCTGGATGAGGACACACGTTGGACAATGCACAGGAGACTCGACAGCTACACTCCCTCCAGTGTGGAGGGATGAACGGCAGATGCTGGTTTAAACCGAAGATAGACGCAAAAGATGGAGATGTATTTCTTCTGAAAAGTACGCTAATATGTGTGATATCCTGATCAATGACATGAAAGATATGCAAAAAAGTAACGATGATGAAGGAAAGGAAAAGTGGAGCCCACAATGGTCCATTGTTGGCTGTGGGATAGGTGATAACGAGGTGTACAGACAATGAAACTCAACAGGACGCCAGTCGGCAACATTCCCCGATGGACATCTCACTCCGCTGGGAGGCCAACAAAGCTCGGGCAGACCAAACATCGTCTTTCACCCAGTTGATGATCTTCCAGCAGCTCTTGATATCCATCTCCAAATGTGTCCCTCGGAACAGCCTGTAAGATGGTGTGGTCATGAACTCTAAAGGACACAAAGTGTGCTGGAGTAACTCAGCGGGTCAGGCAGCATCTCTGGAGAACATGGATAGGTGACGTTTCACAGAGTGCTGGAGTAACTCAGCGGGTCAGGCAGCATCTCTGGAGAACATGGATGGGTGACGTTTTGGGTCGGGACCCTTCTTTAGACCAACATCTAGATTTCTTTGGTTCTTCATCTCACTTCATGTAAAGAGCATCTGTTTTACATACGGTGACCCTCCTGTTCACCTCAGTAGAATTTCTGTAACTACCAATGTGCCCTGGGGGAATGTGTGAATGAAACATCTGATGCTCAGAGTGTAATAGATTTCACAGAATTCTTGAAGAAAGTGGCTGTGTTTGATTTTATGGACTGTTCCACTTCAACAGATTGGATAATTAAAATGTCTCACAATGCAATCGGTTCTGATTTAGCTCATAGTGTTATGCCATTTAGGTGATTTTTATATCTGTTAGTATAAAATACTATATTTGTTCATGAATATTTCAATGTTTGCCCAACATTATGAGACAGTTAATCTTATGGGCTTCGAGAGGAGAAAGCAGGGAGCAGAATTCTCTTAGCACCATAAAATGGATGCTGTATTGATGCAGATAACGTACCCAATTCTGAGCAGCACGGTGGCGCAGCGGTAGAGTTGCTGTCTTACAACGCTTACAGCGCCACAGGCCCAGGTTCGATCCTGACTACGGGTGCTGTCTGTATGGAGTTTGTACGTTCTCCCCGTGACCTTCATTGGTTTCCTCTGAGATCTTTGGTTTCCTCCCACACTCCAAAGACGTACAGGTTTGTAGGTAAATTGGCTTGGTATAAATTAGTGTCAATTTAGATTTTTAGATTTAGAGATACAGCGCGGAAACAGGCCCTTCGGCCCACCGAGTCCGTGCCGCCCAGCGATCCCCGCACACTAACTCTATCCTACACACACTAGGGACAATTTTTACATTTACCCAGTCAATTAACCTACATACCTGCACGTCTTTGGAGTGTGGGAGGAAACTGAAGATCTCGGAGAAAACCCCACGCAGGTCCCGGGGAGAACGTACAAACTCGGTACAGACGGCGCCCGTAGTCGGGATCGAACCTGAGTCTCTGGCGCTGCATTCGCTGTAAGGCAGCAACTCTACCGCTGCGCCACCGTGCCGCCGTATTCTCCCTTGTGTGTATGGGATTGTGTTGGTGTGCGGGGATCGCAGGTCGGCACGGACTCGATGGGCCGAAGGGCCTGTTTCCGCGCTCTATCTCTAAACTAAACTCTCAGCAAATGAAACCTGCTTGTCGCGTGAATGTAGGTGGGACGTACTTCTCTCTTGCTGACCTGTGTTTGATGCTTGTTTTCTTTCTCCAATGCAGGACGGCATGGGACATCTAAGAATCACCGACAAGGGACTGCGGTTGGAAGGAGCATCCGAATTCTTGCAGCCTTTGTATGCCAAAGAAATCCGATCCCAAGCAGTAAGTGACGAATTCCATATGTGTACAAGGCATGTTTAGTAAGTTGCGTAGGAATAGGGTTGCCAACTTTCTCACTCCCAAATAAGGGACAAAAGGTGACGTCACCTCACCCAGCCAGTGGCCACGTGCTCCCGCTCCATCAATGGCGGCCGCCCGGTCCGGGGGGCGGGTTGCTACGCAACCTCTGTTAGGCCTCCGGACCTACAGTGTCCGGGCCTACAGTGTTCGGACCTACAGTGTCCGGGCCTACAGTGTCCGGGCCTACAGTGTCCGGGCCTACAGTGTCCGGGCCTACAGTGTCCGGGCCTACAGAGTCCGGGCCTGCAGTGTCCGGGCCTACAGTGTCCGAGCCTACAGTGTCCGGGCCTACACTGTCTGGGCCTACAGTGTCCGGGCCTACAGTGTCCGGGCCTACAGCGCCCCCGGGCCTAATACGGGACAAGGGAGGTCCTGTACAGGACAAACCAATTTAGCCCAATATACGGGATGTCCCGGCTAATACGGGACAGTTGGCATCCCTACGTAGGAAGGAACTGCAGATGCCGGTTTACAGCGAAGATAGACACCAAATGCTGGAGTAACTCAGCGGGACAGGCAGCATCTCTGGAGAGAAGGGTCTGAAGAAGGGTCTGGACCCGAAACGTCACCCATTCCTTCTCTCCAGAGATGCTGCCTGTCCCGCTGAGTTACTCCAGCATTTTGTGTCTAAGATGAGTAAGTTTGCTGATGACATTAAAACAGTTGGTATCATTGGCAGTGAAAATGGTTTTCTACTTTCGTGTCCATCGTCCATGTTCCAAACGTTACATCGCTGTCATCGTCCGTCCTGAAGAGGGCGCAAGCTTCCGGCGACAATCAGTGGGAGCCATCACTTGTACAGTAGATGATGGTGGTAGCAGAGTTAGCTCAGGTTAGAGTCATGGAGTCATGCCGCGCGAAAACAGCCCCTCAGGACTGACTTGCCCACGACGGCCAAGAGGCTCCAACAACACGAGTTCCGTGGCCCATGTTTGGGCTGGAGGGCAAAGATTAAAGGTTTGAGGGAAAAGATTTAATTGGAACCTGGGGCAGAACATTTTCACTCAGGTATATGGGTGGATGGAACGAGCTGCCAGAGGAGTCAGTTGAGGCGGCTACTATAACTACATTGAAAAGACATTTGAACAAGTACATGGATGGGAAAGGTTAAGAAGGTCCTGACCTGAAACATCACCTATTCTGAAGGAAGGTCCTGACCTGAAACGTCACCTATCCATGTTCTCCAGAGATGCTGCCTGACCCGCTGAGTTACTCCAGCACTTGGTGTCTTTGTTTTTGTGTAAACCAGCATTTGTAGGTCCTTTTTTCTACTTTTAGGATAGAGGCCAATGTCCTAAGTGATATGGGAAGGAAATGTTGAAATTAGTCTGAGTAAAGGTAGAGTCTGAGTAGAGCTCTTAAGGATAGCGGAGTCAGGGGATATGGGGAGAAAGCAGGAACGGGGTACTGATTGAGAATGATCAGCCATGATCACATTGAATGGCGATGCTGGCTCGAAGGGCCGAATGGTCTCCTCCTGCACCTATTGTTTATTGTCTATTGAATGGGTGACGTTTCGGGGCCGAGAAGTCTGAAGATGGGTCTCGACCCGAAACGTCGCCCATTCCTTCTCTGAGATGCTTCTTTGTATGTTCCGAGCACTGTATTTAATTTATTATTAGTTATCACATAGATATAAATTGGGGGGCTTTTTTCAATTCGATCATATGCTCGTCGACACACAGAATAAAAGTGGTATCTGACCAGCAGATATTTTTGGAAGGAACACCGCATATTAAGCATGAAAACAGTTCACAGTAAATATCAAAAGGCCACTAAAAATCACCATGAATTTCTCTTGTCCGCACACAGTTCAACTCGTCGAAACTGTCTCTGAAACCATTTATTTCAAAGATTAACCCAATGAACGTTTTATTCTGTGCGACATACATGCCAGCACTTTTTTCCTTGGAGCGCAGGAGGATGAGGGGTGATCTTATTGAGGTGTATAAGATCATGAGAGGAATAGATCGGGTAGATGCACAGAGTCTTTTACCCTGAAACATAGAAACATAGAAAATAGGTGCAGGAGTAGGCCATTCGGCCCTTCGAGCCTGCACCGCCATTCAATATGATCACGGCTGATCATCCAACTCAGTATCCCGTACCTGCCTTCTCTCCATACCCCCTGATCCCTTTAGCCACAAGGGCCACATCTAACTCCCTCTTAAATATAGCCAATGAACTGGCCTCAACTACCTTCTATGGCAGAGAATTCCACAGATTCACCACTCTCTGTGTGAAAAAAAACTTTCTCATCTCGGTCCTAAAAGACTTCCCCCTTATCCTTAAACTGTGACCTCTTGTTCTGGACTTCCCCAACATCGGGAACAATCTTCCTGCATCTAGCCTGTCCAACCCCTTAAGAATTTTGTAAGTTTCTATAAGATCCCCCCTCAATCTTCTAAATTCCAGCGAGTACAAGCCGAGTCTATCCAGTCTTTCTTCATATGAAAGTCCTGCCATCCCAGGAATCAATCTGGTGAACCTTCTCTGTACTCCCTCTATGGCAAGAATGTCTTTCCTCAGATTAGGAGACCAAAACTGTACGCAATACTCCAGGTGTGGTCTCACCAATGCCCTGTACAACTGCAGCAGAACCTCCCTGCTCCTATACTCAAATCCCCTCGCTATGAATGCCAACATACCATTCGCTTTCTTCACTGCCTGCTGCACCTGCATGCCTACTTTCAATGACTGGTGTACCACGACACCCAGGTCTCGTTGCATCTCCCCTTCTCCTAATCGGCCACCATTCAGGTAATAGTCTGCTTTCCTGTTCTTGCCACCAAAGTGGATAACCTCACATTATACTGCATCTGCCATGCATTTGCCCACTCACCTAACCTATCCAAGTCACTCTGCAGCCTCCTAGCATCTTCCTCACAGCTAACACTGCCCCCCAGCTTCGTGTCATCTGCAAACTTGGAGATGTTGCATTCAATTCCCGCGTCCAAATCATTAATATACACTGTAAATAACTGGGGTCCCAGCACTGAGTCTTGCGGTACCCCACTAGTCACTGCCTGCCATTCTGAAAAGGACCCGTTTATTCCTACTCTTTGCTTCCTGTCTGCCAGCCAGCTCTCTATCCAATTGGGGAATCATGAACCCAAGGCAATATGTTTAAGTTGGGGGGGGGGGAGATTTCATAGGAATTTGAGGGACAATGTTTTTACACAAAGGGTGGTAGGTGTATGGATTGAGCTGCCGGAAGAGGTATTTGAGCCAGATACTACTACAATGTTTAAGAATCATTTGACTGTTACATGGATAGGACAGGTTTAGATGGATATGGGCCAAATACAGGCAGGTGGGACGAGATTAGATGGGATGTTAAAACATAGAACCATAGAAAATAGGTGCAGGAGGAGGCCATTTGGCCCTTTGAGCCAGCACCACCATTCATTGTGATCATGGCTGATCATCCACAATCAGTAACCCGTGCCTGGCTTCTCCCCATATCCCTTGATTCCGCTAGCCCCTAGAGCTCTATCTAACACTCCTGGCTTTTGCTTTACTGTGTTCCAGAGCTGCTTAACTCCTCAAGTCTGCAATTGATCGTTCAGTATCGTGCCATGCGTACAGCGAGTTTACTCGATTGCGTCTTGTTTCTAAGATTATACTTCCCCAGGGACTTTTCAGATTCAGTCCGTTTACAGTGTGCAGCCAATATTCCCTCTCAATGTCTGTCTGCCCAATGGCAAAATCTGCCAACTTTTGTTTGCATTTGGAAGTGAAAATCACGTCTGTTTTAGATTTAGATTTAGAGATACAGCGCAGAAACAGGCCCTTTCGGCCCACCGGGTCCGTGCCGCCCAGCGATCCCCGCACACTAACACTATCCTACACACACTAGGGACAATTTTTACATTTACCCAGTCAATTAACCTACAAACCTGTACGTCTTTGGAGTGTGGGAGGAAACCGAAGATCTCGGAGAAAACCCACGCAGGTCACGGGGAGAACGTACAAACTCCGTACAGCCAGCACCCGTGGTCGGGATGGAACCCGGAGTTCCACAGATTCACAACTCTTTGGGTGAAAAAGTTTTTCCTCATCTCCGTTCTAAATGGCCTACCCCTTATTCTTAAACTGTGGCCCCTGGTTCTGGACTCCCCCAACATCGGGAACATGTTTCCTGCTTCTAGCGTGTCCAAACCCTTAATAATCTTATATGCTTCAATAAGATCCCCTCTCATCCTTCTAAATTCCAGTGTATACAAGCCCAGTTGCTCCAGTCTTTTCACATACGACAGTCCCGCCATCCCGGGAATTAACCTTGTGAACCTACGCTGCACTCCCTCAATAGCAAGAATGTCCTTCCTCAAATTTGGAGACCAAAACTGCACACAGTCCCACTAGGGCCCTGTACAACTGCAGAAGGACCTCTTTGCTCCCATACTCAACTCCTCTTGTTATGAAGGCCAACATTCCATTGGCTTTCTTCACTGCCTGTTGTACCTGCATGCTAACTTTCAGTGACTGATGCACTAGGACACCCAGATCTCGTTGTGCGTCCCCTTTTCCTAATCTGACACCATTTGGATAATAATTTGACAGCATTCAAGGTGCCAATGGACATAAGTGATGGCATTGATCATCCTGCCATGTAGCATCATTGGGAGAAGGGAAGACTAAGGTTGTCATGCTTCCTGCCATGTCCGTGGATGAAGTGGAATCAGTCGTATCCTGGACCGTGTAGTGAGGATAGCTGTGCAAACCTGCTGCATTCAGCTTTGCAAAGGTGTTGCAATTGACAAAATGCAAACTAATTATTTTGTAGTCTAGTTTGGTTTAGAGATACAGCGCGGAAGCAGGCCACTGAGTCGGTGCCGTGCTGCGATCCCCACACACACGAACGCTATCCTACACACACACGAGGGACAATTTACATTTACCAAGCCAATTACATTCATCAAGCTCCTCCTATTCACATACAAAGACCTAAACGGGCTTGCCCCCCACCTATAACAAAACTCCTCTTACCCACCACTCTATCTCCAGGTCCCTCAGGTCGGCCAACTTGGGGCTACTCACTATCCTGCGGTCTAGGCTTAAGCTCAGGGGTGACCGCGCTTTTGCGCTTGTAGCTCCTAGACTGTGGAACAGCATCCCTCTCCCCATCAGAACTGCCCCCTCCATCGACTCCTTTAAGTCCAGGCTCAAAACCTACTTCTACTCCCTGGCGTTTGAGGCCCTCTGAGGGGGCGCTGTGAACTGTTTATGTATGTGCTGTTATGTTTGTGTGCCATTGTATGTTCGTTTTCTTGGTACCTGAACTGATGTACAGCACTTTGGTCAACGTGGGTTGTTTTTAAATGTGATATACAAATAAAATTGACTTGACTTGACTTGACAATTAACCCACGAACCTGCACGTCTTTGGAGCGTGGGAGGTGACCGGAGATCCCGGAGAAAACCCACAAAGGTCACGGGGAGAACGTACAAACTCCGTACAGACGGCGCCCGTGGTCAGGATCGAACCCGGGTCTCTGTGAGGCAGCAACTCTACCGCTGCACCACCGTGCCACCACTGATAATTACTGACTTGGTGCACACACATTATACCCATGCATCAGTTGTGATTAGTCAATTTAGACGTTTCGATAAGATCTCCTCTCATCCTTCTAAATTCCAGTGTATATAAGCGTAGTCGATCCAGTCTTTCAACATACGACAGTCCCGCCATTCTGGGAATTAACCTAGTAAACCTACGCTGCACGCCCTCAATAGCAAGAATATCCTTCCTCAAATCTGGAGACCAAAACTGCACACAGTACTCCAGGTGCGGTCTCACCAGGGCCCTGTACAACTGCAGAAGGACCTCTTTGCTCCTATACTCAACTCCTCTCGTTATGAAGGCCAACATTCCATTGGCTTTCTTCACTGCCTGCTGTACCTGCATGCTTCCTTTCAGTGACTGATGCACTAGGACACCCAGATCTCATTGTACGTCCCCTGTTCCTAACTTGACACCATTCAGATAGTACTCTGCCTTCCTATTCTTACCACCAAAGTGGATAACCTCACATTTTGTGTCCACCTTCGATTTTACCTTCGAATTGGCATTCATAGCAAGAGGATTTGAGTTTAGGAGCAGGGAGGTTCTGCTGCAGTTGTACAGGGCCTTGGTGAGACCGCACCTGGAGTATTGTGTGCAGTTTTGGTCTCCTAACCTGAGGAAAGACATTCTAGCCTTAGAGGGAGTACAGAGAAGGTTCACCAGATTGATCCCTGGGATGGCGGGACTTTCATATGAGGAAAGACTGGATAGACTGGGCTTGTACTCGCTGGAATTTAGAAGACTGAGGGGGGATCTTATAGAAACATATAAAATTCTTAAGGGGTTGGAGAGGCTAGATGCGGGAAGATTGTTCCCGATGTTGGGGGAGTCCAGAACCAGGGGTCACAGCTTAAGGATAAGGGGGAAGTCTTTTAGGACCGAGATGAGAAAACATTTCTTCACACAGAGAGTGGTGAGTCTGTGGAATTCTCTGCCACAGAAGGTAGTTGAGGCCAGTTCATTGGCTATATTTAAGAGGGAGTTAGATGTGGCCCTTTTTGCTAAAGGGATCAGGGGGTATGGAGAGAAGGCAGGTACAGGCTACTGAGCTGGATGATCAGCCATGATCATATTGAATGGCGGTGCGTACAGGCTCGAAGGGCCGAATGGCCTACTCCTGCACCTATTTTCTATGTTTCTATGTCTATGTTACCCGGCATCTGCAGTTTTGTTCCTGCTCAGAACATACATCGCAGCTTGATTCCATGTTGCTGGTCTGAGATTCAGCTGCTATCTCGGTTGCTTGTCATGCAGTATATCATCATCATATCATCATATCATATATATACAGCCGGAAACAGGCCTTTTCGGCCCACCAAGTCCGCGCCGCCCAGTGATCCCCGCGCACTAACACTATCCTACACCCACTATGGACAATTTTTACATTTACCCAGCCAATTAACCTACATACCTGTACGTCTTTGGAGTGTGGGAGGAAACCGAAGATCTCGGAGAAAACCCACGCAGGTCACGGGGAGAACGTACAAACTCCTTACAGTGCAGCACCCGTAGTCAGGATCGAACCTGAGTCTCCGGTGCTGCATTCGCTGTAAAGCAGCAACTCTACCGCTGCGCTACCGTGCCGTCCACTATATTCCTTGCGACTATTTGTCCACCCCTTACACGTTTCGCTTGATGATGTGAAGTGAGGAAACCTGTGACTGCTGGCAAACTTGTGTATACGTAGGTCATCCACCCAGCCCGAGTCTAGGAATAATAGAACCACACTTTGGAACTAATTTTGAACATTGTCGCCACTTAAAGAAAATGATCGTGGGCAGAACAAGTGAATTGATTTCTTGCCTTCCATCTGGTGCTCCAGCGAGCTCAATGGATTCTGTTTCCCTGGTGGCACGGTTAGGTTCAAGCGATCTATTTCTCTTAAACGTGTTCTTCAGATGTTTTAAGACCAAACACCATTGCAATCCTAAAACAGACACAGAACGCAAAGGAGTAACTCAGCGGGACAGGCAGCGTCTCTGGAGAGAAGGAATGGGTGACGTTTCGGGTCGAGACCCTTCGTCAGACTTCTCGACCCCGAAACGTCGCCCATACCTTTTCTCCAGAGATGCTGCCTGTCCCGCTGAGTTACTCCAGCATTTTGTGTCTTATCTTCGGTGCAAACCAGCATCTGCAGTTCCTTCATTCGCCATTTTAATGCTAACACTGCCAGACCAGCCCCCAATTTTATATGTGGCTGCTAGAACAGTTTTGTGTTTTGACACCATTTTCTCCTCATGTTGATTTTCAACTTGGAAATTGTTGTGTGAAAACAGGTAGTTTTTCATTTCCGAAGAATTCAGCAGAGAAATGAAACATCCGGTGATTTGCAAGAACTTATTGTGTAATGCCAAACTTTAGCCTCTGGTGACCAGTCCTAGTTTTCATTACAGTCTTTCCAAATGGAAACTTGTTTAATTTTTCTTCCGGATTTGGATTTGACAGGTGCCAGACGAACAGCTTTAGACTAATGTGGAAGGACTACAGAAGAAATAGAGTGCGTCTCAGAACAATTTTGCCACATATTTACTGGGGTGGCATTCAGCCCATCGAGTCTTATAAGTTGATAAGTGATAGGAGCAATGTTGGGGGAGTCCAGAACCAGGGGCCACAGTTTAAGAATAAGGGGTAGGCCATTTAGAACGGAGATGAGGAAAAATCTGAGCAGGAATAAAACTGCAGATGCTGGGTAAAATCGAAGGTGGACACAAAATGCTGGAGTAACTCAGCGGGCCAGGCAGCATCTCGGGAGAGAAGGAATGAGGGCGTGCAGCGTAGGTTTACAAGGTTAATTCCAGGAATGGCGGGACTGTCATATGTTGAAAGACTGGAGCGACTAGGCTTGTATACACTGGAATTTAGAAGGATGAGAGGAGATCTTATCGAAACGTATAAGATTATTAAAAGGTTGGACACGTTAGAGGCAGGAAACATGTTCCCAATGTTGGGGGAGTTCAGAACAAGGGGCCACACTTTAAGAATAAGGGGTAGGCCATTTAGAACGGATATGAGGAAAAACCTTTTCACCCAGAGAGTTGTGAATCTGTGGAATTCTCTGCCTCAGAAGGCAGTGGAGGCCAATTCTCTGAATGCATTCAAGAGAGAGCTAGAGAGAGCTCTTAAGGATAGTGGACTCGGGGGGTATGGGGAGAAGGCAGGAACGGGGTAGTGATTGAGAATGATCAGCCATGATCCCATTGGATGGCGGTGCTGGCTCGAAGGGCCGAATGGCCTACTCCTGCACCTATTGTCTATTGTCTATTGAGCAGAATTAAGCCATTCGGCCCATCAAGTCTACTCCGCCATTCAATCATGGCTGATCTATCTTTCTCTCTCAATCCCATTTTCCTGCCTTCTCCCCATGCGCTGACAACCTTACTTATCGAGAATCTCTCTATCTCCGTCTTAGAAATATCCATTGACTTGGCCTCCACAGCCTTCTATGGCAAAGAATTGCGGCAATTAGTCTAGTCCACCATTAAATCATGGCCGATTGGGCAGATGCTGCCTGACCTGCTGAGTTACTCCAGCACTTTGTGTTCTTTTTTCACATACCAGCACCTGTAGTTCTTTGTTTCTGCTTTCAATCTAATCTTATTGCCACAGTGCGACATTCTCTCAAAAGGACGAGATTCTCTCCCCCCCCCTTTCAATTTAAAGCCGCCTTTAAAATAATGGAAGCAAAATTTGATTCACTGCGTGTGTGGGACTTTTGAGAATACTCTTAGGAGTGTATGAAAATTAAATGAGGCATCTAAGAGACCAGCTGTCACCACATAACCAGTGCCATCTTCTAAATTAATCTGGACTTCTGAACAATATAATCTACCGCGGGCAACAGTACGAGCCATCTGCTCGCTCCGTCGGGGACGGAGGGAGGTTCCTTTGGTGACGATGCCAGAGAGGTGAGATTCCTCCGAGCAGTTCCCGTTTTCCTGATGCGACTGAGAGACGGAGTCTATCTGCGTGATTCTTCGGTACAGGGGGCGGCACGGTGGCGCAGCGGGTAGAGCTGCTGCCTCTCACCGCCAGTGACCCCGGTTCAATCCCAACTGCGGGTGCTGTCTGCACGGAGTTTGCACGTTCTCGCGGGCAATACCTAGCGTGGGTTTTCTCCGGGTGCTCCGGTACGTTCTCCCCGTGACCGCGTGGGTTTTCTCCGAGTTTCCTGGCTCCCACACTCCAAAGACGTGCAGGATTGTAGGTCGATTGGATTCTGAAAATGACCCCTAGGAGCTGATGAGGAAGATCCTCTTCAAGGCTCCCCACACAATCTCCTCTCTTAGACAATAGACAATAGACAATAGGTGCAGGAGGAGGCCATTCGGCCCTTCGAGCCAGCACCGCCATTCAATGTGATCATGGCTGATCATTCTCAATCAGTACCCCGTTCCTGCCTTCTCCCCATACCCCCTGACTCCGCTATCCTTAAGAGCTCTATCTAGCTCTCTCTTGCCTCCCTCAATAACCTGGGATAGATCCCATCAGGCCCAAGGGACTTATAATAATAATAATTGTATTAATAATTAATTCATTTTTTTTAGATTTAGATTTAGAGATACAGCGCGGAAACAGGCCCTTCGGCCCACCGAGTCGGCGCCGCCCAGCGATCCCCGCACACTAACACTATCCTACACACACTAGGGACAATTTTTTACATATTACCCAGTCAATTAACCTACATACCTGTAAGTCTTTGGAGCGTGGGAAGAAACTGAAGATCTCCGAGAAAACCCACGTAGGTCACGGGGAGAACGTACAAACTCCGTACAGACGGCGCCCGTAGTCAGGATCGAACCTGAGTCTCCGGCGCTGCATTCGCTGTAAGGCAGCAACTCTACTGCTGCGCCACCATTTGTCATATGTAGGTTGGCACAGGGTCAACTGTACAATGAAGTGTATTTGACAAGACAACGGGTCACCTCAGCAGTAATATTCCAAGGATAAATAAGATTTAAAAAATGACATTAGTAAGGTAAAAAGACAATATTAAAAATAGGCAAAAAGACAATATTAAAAATAATCAACATATATGATGTGGAATGTGTTGATGAGTTCAGAAGCCTGATGGCCTGGTGGTAGAAACTGTTCTTAAGTCTGGTGGTACGTGCAGCCATACTCCTGTATCGTCTTAACGCTTATCCACGTTAACGCTCGAGATCACCCTTCATCCTCCCTGAGCTCCAAGAAGTAGCAGCACGGTGGCGCAGCTGGTAGAGTTACTGTCTTACAACGCTTACAGCGGTTAGAACTATAGTTCATTTATAACAATGCAACTATACAATAATTTATTCACAAAATCCTGGAGTAACTCAGCAGGTCAGGCAGCATCTCAGGAGAGAAGGAATGGGTGACGTTTCGGGTCGAGACCCTTCTTCAGACTGGTCTCGACCCAAAACGTCACCCATTCCTTCTCTCCCGAGATGCTGCCTGATCTGCTGAGTTACCCCAGCATTTTGTGAATAAATCGATTTGTACCAGCATCTGCAGTTATTTTCTTATACAACTATACAATAATCTGGGTGGGCCAGTGGTGCAGCGGTAGAGTTGCTGCCTCACAGCGCCGGAGACCCGGATTCCATCCTGACTACGGGTGCTGTTTCTACGTAGTTTGTACGTTCTCCCCGTGACCGGCGTGGGTTTCCTCCGAGATCTTCGGTTTCCTCCCACACTTCGAAGACGTACAGGTTTGTAGGTTAGTTGGCTTGTTATAATTGTGAATTGCCTCTAGTGTGTGTAGGATAGTATTAGTGTGCGGGGATCACTGGTCAGAGCCAGCTCAGTTGGCCCTGTTTCCGCACAATATCTCTCAACTAAACTAAACTAACAGTAAAGTCCCAGCCTGTCCAATCTCTCCCTATAGCATTGTTGTAAATCTGTAGGCAAAAAAAACTGCAGGTGCTGGTTTAAATCGAAGGTAGACACAAAATGCTGGAGTAACTCAGCAGATCAGGCAGCATCGAAAAGGGATGGGTGACGTTTCGGGTCAAGACCCTTCTTCAGACTGATAATCTTGTAAATCTTCCCTGTACTCTTTCCAGCTTAATATGATATTTCTCCCTAATATTTTTAAACTTTAGCATTTTTTAAATAATACTGAGCAACAGAAAGATTGTGGAAAGATCACCAAGTATTGTTGGTCTACTGAAACTATCCGTAGGTTGGCGTATTTCCATTTGTCTGAAGAAGGGTCTCGACCCGAAACGTCACCCATTCATTCCCTCCAGAGATGCTGCCTGACCCGCTGAGTTACTCCAGCTCTTTGTGTCTATCTTTGGTTTAAACAAGTTCCTTCCTGTTTTGGGAATGGGTTGGGTTTTGTGGGTCAGCTTTGTTCAGTTCTCTGTCGCCTCGAGCCAGATGATCTGTGGGGGGGGTGAACGCAATGTGTTTTTGTTGATGGCAGCCAGAAATGAATGGTATTTTTGTATGATGAGTGGAACTGTAGATGAATGCCAGATGGGGAGAGTGAGCAGATGGATGTAATCATGCCTGCCTCCATCATTTCGCTTTTCTTTGAGGTGAATATTTTGTTTTGTTCAGGGATACAGCATGGCAACAGGCCCTTCGGCCCATCGAGCCCACTCTGACCATTCACACCACTTCTATGTTATCCCACTTTCGTATCCACTCCTTACACACTAGGGGCAATATTGCAGGGGGCCGTTTAACCTACAAACCCCGCACGTCTTTGGAATGTGGGAGAAAATCGGAGGAAACTTACACGGTCACAGGGAGAACGTGCAAACTCCAGACAGACAGCGGCCGCCAGGTTTAGATTAGTTTAGTTTTATTAGTTTAGTTTAGAGATTCAGCGCGGAAACAGGCCCTTCAGCCCACCGAGTCCGCACCGACCAGCGATCGCCGCACACTAACACTATCCTACACCCACTAGGGACAATTTACATATACACCAAGCCAATTAACCTACAAACCCGCACGTCTTTGGAGTGTGGGAGGAAATCGAAGATCTCGGAGAAAACCCACGCAGGTCACGGGGAGAACGTACAAACTCCGCTCAGACAGCGCCCGTAGTCGGTGTCTCCTAAGCCGGGTCTCCGGCGCTGGAAGCGCTGTAAGGCGGCAACTCTACCGCTGCACCGCCATGCTGTCTCTGGTACTGTGAGGCAGTAGCTCTACCAACTGCATCACTCTTCTGGCCTTCTAGAATATTCTAAAGGATCTAGAAGTAAAAGCAGTCGTTGACTATCCCACCCAACTAAAGGCGGCACAGCGGTAGAGTTGCTGCCTTACAGCGAATGCAGCGCCGGAGACTCAGGTTCGATCCTGACTACGGGCGCCGTCTGTACGGAGTTTGTACGTTCTCCCCGTGACCTGCGTGGGTTTTCTCCGAGATCTTCGGTTTCCTCCCACACTCCAAAGACGTACAGGTTTGTAGGTTAATTGGCTGGGAAAATGTACGGGACTGTCGTATGTTGAAAGGCTGGAGCGATTGGGATGTATACACTGGAATTTAGAAGGATGAGGGGGGATCTTATTGAAACATATAAGATAATTAGGGGATTGGACACATTAGAGGCAGATAACATGTTCCCAATGTTGGGGGAGTCCAGAACAAGGGGCCACAGTTTAAGAATAAGGGGTAGGCCATTTAGAACGGAGATGAGGAAGAACTTTTTCAGTCAGAGGGTGGTGAAGGTGTGGAATTCTCTGCCTCAGAAGGCAGTGGAGGCCAGTTCGTTGGATGCTTTCAAGAGAGAGCTGGATAGAGCTCTTAAGGATAGCGGAGTGAGGGGGTATGGGGAGAAGGCAGGAACGGGGTACTGATTGAGAGTGATCAGCCATGATCGCATTGAATGGCGGTGCTGGCTCGAAGGGCTGAATGGCCTACTCCTGCACCTATTGTCTATTGTCTATTGTCTATTGTCCCTAGTGTGTGTAGGATAATGTTAATGTGCGGGGATCGCTGGGCGGCGCGGACCCGGTTGGCCGAAGGACCTGTTTCTGCGCTGTATCTCTAAAATCTAAAAAAATCTAAAATCTATTATTTCTTTGGATATAAAAAGTAATAGCCAATAGTCAATAGTGCTTTTTCTTTGTCACATATGTTAATTGTTAACACAGTGAAATTCTTTACCTTCCAAACAGCCCAGTAGAGTATTGCTGTACCTCCGACCCCCGATCCCCGATTAGCAAGTGTACAGGAAGAGTATACTGAGGAGAAACCAAAACATGGCGCCATGTTTTTTGCCCACACTCTAGTTCCAATGAGCAGTGCTCGTGAAAAAAGTAAAAGAATTCTAATTTCAATTGATGTGGAGAGAATGGCCAGTTGACAAATTTGACCTACTCGTTATGGAACATAGAACTGTACATTTGTGTCTACCTTCGATTTAAACTGGCATCTGCAGTTCTTTCCTACACTTCAAATAGCCCTTGCTGTTCCTCTCTCTCTCCATCTCCTCCCCTTCCCAGTTCTCCGACCTGTCTTACTGTCTCCGACTACATTTTATCTCTGCTTGCCTTCTCCCAAGTAACAATGATCTATTCTACATTTTCCTTGATATCCATTCCCTTGGTCCTGTTTTCACTTCCTTATCTATACACTTCCTTATCAATGTACCACCATATCCGCTGACATCAGTCTGAAGAAGGGGTTTTGACCCAAAACGTCACCCATTCCTTCTCTCCAGAGATGCTGCCTGTCCCGCTGAGTTACTCCAGCATTTTGTGCCTATCTTCGATTTAAACCAGCATCAGTTTTGGTCTCCAAATTTGAGGAAGGATATTCTTGCTATTGAGGGCGTGCAGCGTAGGTTTACTCGGTTAATTCCCGGAATGGCGGGACTGTCATATGTTGAAAGACTGGAGCGACTAGGCTTGTATACACTGGAATTTAGAAGGATGAGAGGGGATCTTATCGAAACGTATAAGATTATTAAGGGGTTGGACATGTTAGAGGCAGGAAACATGTTCCCAATGTTGGGGGAGTCCAGAACAAGGGGCCACAGTTTAATAATAAGCGGTAGGCCATTTAGAACGGAGATGAGGAAAAACTTTTTCTGTCAGAGAGTTGTGAATCTGTGGAATTCTCTGCCTCAGAAGGCAGTGGAGGCCAATTCTCTGAATGCATTCAAGAGAGAGCCAGATAGAGCTCTTAAGGATAGTGGAGTCAGGGGGTATGGGGAGAAGGCAGGAACGGGGTGCTGATTGAGAATGATCAGACATGATAACATTGAATGGCGGTGCTGGCTCGAAGGGCCGAATGGCCTCCTCCTGCACCTATTGTCTATTGTCCATTGTTGTTCGTCCTTCGGGTTGGAAGATGACCATGACTTCACTTTCAGTTGGAGGATTGGTGACTGTGGGTCCGGAAGTGACTGGTGAGGCCAATCCGGGCCCGGAAGGCACGCCCACACGTAGGACACAAGTGGATGGGTGCTGCAGTGGGAGTGGAGGTAGCCCGGGCCTTGCGCGCGGTGCGTTTCCTCTGGGCCTCTGCAGTGCGTCTGTTCTCCGCTGCACGGGCTCCTGTGGTGAGCTTGCTGCGCCAGGTTGGACGGTCCAGAGCAAGAGACTCCCAAGTGCTGAGGTTGATGTCCAAGTCTTTGAGGGACACTTTGAGGCAGTCCTTAAACCGTTTCTTTTGTCTTCCTACTGAGCGCTTGCCCTGACACAGTTCTCCTACATAGAACAGTACAACACAGGAACAGGCCCTTCGGCCCACAATGTCGGTGCCAAACAAGGTGCTAAGTTAAACTGATCTCTCCATCGTGATCCATATCCCTCTATTCCCTGCATATCCATGCGCCGATCTAAAAGCCTTTTTAACACCACTATTCTATGGGCTTCCATTACCAGGCCTGGCAGCTCGTTACAAGCACCCACCACCCTCTGTGTAAAATAAACCCCCCACAAATTTCTTATCTAGTGAATGTTCCAACTACACGCTGTTGTCTGTTTTCGTTTTGAAACTGTTATGATCCGTCAGTATTACACGACTTAATGTAACATAACAAGACAATTAGTGGATGTTCTTTTCGTTCATTTCCGTGAGTGTTAATGTTGTGTTTCAGTTGGCATTTGGAGCCAGTGGTGTATTTATAGTCTGTGGATTCAACTTCGCTGTGAAAAGAATCTCGCTCCCACTTCCACTAAATCTGGAGTGTTCAGCAGGTTCCTGGATTGATTTTAAGATAAAATCCTTCACAAAGGAGGACCTGGCGTGGGGGGGGGGGGGGGGGGGGGGTGGAGGGGGGAGGGGGGGAGGGGGGGAGGGGGGGCGGCAAGAACTAAGTAGGATCACAAATAGAATGTGTTAAAATTGATTTGTGTAAAATAGAATAGTTTGTAACATTGTCAGTGCCCTTCGTGTGGCGTCTCTTTGCATACCTTGGGTGTGCAAAACAAAGAATATCACTGAGCCTTGTCACATGTGACAATAATGTATCATTCATTCATTCATTCATTCATTCATTCATTCATTCATTCATTCAATGAACCATTCCACATTTCCTTGACCATCGTCTGCTTTGATCTGCCATTTTCACACTTTACCCTTCCAAATCTCTCGTCTCCCTCTCCCCTGACTCTCAGTCTGTAGAAGGGTCTCGACCCGAAACGTCATCCATTCCTTCTCTCCAGAGATGCTGCCTGACCTGCTGAGTTACTCCAGCACTCCGTGTCTATCTTCGGTGTAAACCAGCATCTGCAGTTCCTTCCTACACATCTCTGCTCGGGATTCCCCCTTTGTGCCATTCTGGCTGCATCCTGGCCCACAATGCAGGCTGTTTATGCAGAGTCGTACAGCACAGAAGAAGGCCCTTCGGCCCAACTCCTCCATGCCGACAAAGGTTCCCCATCAAAGCTAGCCCCATTTTCCCGAGTGTGTCCCACATGCTTCCAAACCTTTCCTATCCATGTACCTGCCCAAGTATCTTCCAGGTGTTGCGATGGTACTTGCCTCAACAACCTGCTCTGACAGCTCGGAAGAAGGGTCTTGACCCGAAATTTCACCCATTCCTCTCTCCCCAGATGCTGCCTGACCCGCTGAGTTACTCCATCATTTTGTGTCTACCTTCGATTTTAACCAGCTTCTGCAGTTATTTTCCTACACCCTCTCTGTGAAACAGTTTATAGACAATAGACAATAGGTGCAGGAGGAGGCCATTCGGCCCTTCGAGCCAGTGCCGCCATTCAATGTGATCATGGCTGATCATTCTCAATCAGTACCCCGTTCCTACCTTCTCCCCATACCCCCTGACTCCGCTATCCTTAAGAGCTCTATCTAGCTCTCTCTTGAATGCATTCAGAGAATTGGTCTCCACTGCCTTCTGAGGCAGAGAATTCCACAGATTCACAACTCTCTGACTGAAAAAGCTTTTCCTCATGAGGCAGAGAATTCCTCAATATGACAGGGAAAGCACATCCATGATAGGCAAATGGTTGAACAAAGGCATGGGATGAAAAGGCAAAACGGTGTGAGATAAGGTTAGAAGAGGTACGAATTGTGAAGCCAGAGGAAGGGATGGGGGTGGAAGGGGATGGGGGGTGGGGAGAGATGGGGTTAGTCCGGGTGGGGCACGAGGAAGAGGGGCGAGGAGATGGAGCAGTTGACTCCATCGCTTGATACAGAATCTAAACAGAAAACACTTCACCAGTTGAGTATTTTATCTCAGATATTTAACATCTGCAGAGTCTTTATAATTATGAAGTTGTCTAACGTGTATCTTTGCACAAAGTGAACGGGATGGATGATGGCACACTAAGAAACCTAATCACAAATCATGCCTTTAAAGAATTCCTATGAAGATGGAACGTCTCAAACATAAACTGTCAATGAATGTACAAATGAATTAAATTATCCAACTCCATTTTCTCTCTTCTTGGAGATCAGCTGGTTGCTAATGATAAGCTGACTATCATTTAATTGGCGAATTATTATCAAAAGCTCCACGAACTTTTTGTGACAGATTTCTTGAGGGCAGTTTTGAAACTGTGCGCTTCACGGCAGAAGGTTAAGCTTTTAAATCATGTTTTAATATTCATAAGAACTCATTGATGGTATTCCGCAATAATCCCACATGAAACATTTCTATCTTCCGTCTGAAGTCGCAGCGGCAGAGTTGCTGCCTCATGGCGCCAGAGACCCGGGTTCGATCCTGACTACGGTTGCCGTTTGTAGGGCGTTTGTACGTTCTCCCTGTGACCACGTGGGTTTTCTACAGGTGCTCTGGTTTCCTCCCACACTCCAAAAACGTACAGGTTTGTAGGTTAGTTGGCTTGATATAATTGTATAAATGTAAAAAAAGATTGTCCCAGGTTGTGTGTCGGGTAGTGATAATGTGCGGGGATCACTGGTCAGAGTGGACTCAGTGGGCCGAAGGGCTTGTTTCGTGCTACATCCCTAAACTAAGCTAAACATGAAATGCAGTTCAACAGTGTGGTATCAAGCGTTTACTCCTACATTGTGAGACAAACATGTCACAAAGTGCTAGAGTAATGCACGTTAGGCCGCCTCTCTGGAGAACGTGGATAGTTTAGTTTAGTTTAGAGATCCAGCATGGATACAGACCCCCTCGTCCCACCGAGACCGCGCCGACCAGCGATCCCCGCACACTAGCACTATCCTACACACGCGAGAGACAGTTTTACAATTTTTACTGAGGTCAATTAACCTACAAACCTGTACGTCTTTGGAGTGTGGGTGGAAACCGGAGTAGCCCAAGAAAACCCACGCAGGTCACGGGGAGAACAAGTAAACTCCGTACAGACGGCACCCGTAGTCGGGATCGAGCCCGGGTCTCTGGAGTTGTAAGGCAGCAACTCTACCACTGAGCCACCAGTGATAGGTGACATTTTAGGCCAGGTCCCTCCTCTAAAACTGCTGAGTTACTCCAGTACTTTGTCCCTCCAGAGATGCTGCTTAACATGTGGTGAGCGTTTGTCGGCACTGGGCCTGTACTCACTGGAGTTTAGAAAGATGAGGGGGGACCTCATTGAAACTCACCGAATAGTGAAAGGCCTGGATAGAGTGGATGTGGAGACAATGTTTCCACTAGTGGGAGAGTCTGGGAAAAAAAGGACGTCCCTTTAGAAAGAAGATGTGGAGGAATTTCTTTAGACGGAGGGTGGTGAATCTGTGGGATTCATTGCCACAGAAGGCTGTGGAGGCCGTCAATTTTTAGATTTTTTTTTAGATTTAGAGATACAGCGCGGAAACAGGCCCTTCGGCCCACCGAGTCCGCGCCGCCCAGCGATCCCAGCACATTAACACTATCCTACACACACTGGGGACAATTTTTACATTTACCCGGTCAATTAACCTACATACCTGTACATCTTTGGAGTGTGGGAGGAAACCGAAGATCTCGGAGAAAACCCACGCAGGTCTCGGGGTGAACGTACAAACTCCGTACAGACGGCGCCCGTAGTCAGGATCGAACCTGAGTCTCCGGCGCTGCATTCGCTGTAAGGCAGCAACTCCACCGCTGCGCCACCGTGCCGCCCTTTTAAAGTGGACATTGACAGATTCGTGGTTAGTGCAGGTGTCAGGGGTGATGGGGAGAAGGCAGGAGAATGGGGTTGAGAGGGAAAGATAGATCAGCCATGATTGAATGGCGGAGTAGACTTGATGGACCGAATGGCCTAATTATGCCCTTATGACGTACGGACCTATGACCCACTGAGCTGCTCGAGCACTCTGTGCCTATTTTTGTAAAAACTGCATTGGTAGTTGTTAGTTTTGTAGTTTAGAGATACTGCACAGAAACAGGCCATTTGGGCCACTGAGTCCACGTCGACCATCGATCACGGCTATGTGTTATCCCACTTTCCCATCCACTCCCTACACACTAGGGGGCAATTTATATAGGGCCGCTTAACCTACAAACCCGCACGTCTTTGGGATGTGGGAGGAAACCGGAGCACCCGGAGGAAACCCACGCAGTCACAGGGAGAACGTGCAAACTCCACACAGACAGTACCCGAGGTCAGGATCGAACCCGGGTCTTCTGGCACGATGAAGCAGCAGCACTACCCAGTTCCTTATGTCGACAGACAAACAAGTGCTGATTTGTGTTCACGAAGCACGATTGCAGGCACACTTTTTACACCATAACAAGGACACATGGCCTTTGATTTGTACAGGGCCCTAGTGAGACCGCACCTGGAGTACTGTGTGCAGTTTTGGTCTCCAAATTTGAGGAAGGATATTCTTGCTATTGAGGGCGTGCAGCGTAGGTTTACTAGGTTAATTCCCGGAATGGCGGGACTATCATATCTTGAAAGCCTGGAGCGACTAGGCTTGTATACACTGGAATTTAGAAGGATGAGAGGAGATCTTATTATTAAGGGGTTGGACACGTTAGAGGCAGGAAACATGTTGGGGGAGTCCAGAACAAGGGGCCACAGTTTAAGAATAAGGGGTAGGCCATTTAGAACTGAGATGAGGAAAAACTTTTTCAGTCAGAGAGTTGTGAATCTGTGGAATTCTCTGCCTCAGAAGGCAGTGGAGGCCAATTCTCTGAATGCATTCAAGAGAGAGCTAGATAGAGCTCTTAAGGATAGCGGAGTCAGGGGGTGTGGGGAGAAGGCAGGAACGGGGTACTGATTGAGAATGATCAGCCATGATCACACTGAATGGCGGTGCTGGCTCGAAGGGCCGAATGGCCTCTTCCTGCACCTATTGTCTATAGTCTATTGATTTTAAATGGCATCAAAAAGATGGCTTTTCCATCGTTGGCTTCTGTGTTAACAGAAGGGCCTGTTGATTACGAACACCTAACCTGTGAAATAGATGTGGAAGGAGAGGCGTAAATGTGTTGTTCTCATTTAATGGAATGAACAAGTGTGGCAAGTGCTCCAGGTTACGTATGACACAAAAACAACAGTATTGATACTGGAATCCATTTAAGATCATGGTTGTCACCTGGTTGGTGTGAGGCTGGGACAGAGGTGGTTCATTACTGAAACCATCTGAACATCGTAGCTATTGGGAAGCAACAAAAAAAGCAAGAATCGATGGCCCTGCAGAGAGTAGTGCGTTCGGCAGAACGCACCATGGGAACTACACTCGTCCCCCTGCAGGACCTATACATCAGGAGGTGCAGATCCAGAGCAAGCAAGATCATGAGGGACCCCTGCCACCCCAGTAACGGACTGTTCCAGATGCTACGATCAGGAAAACGCCTCCGCTGTCACGCTGTGAAAACGGAGAGGATGAGACAGAGCTTCTTCCCACAGACCATCAGGACTGTCAACTTTTATAACCCCAGAGACTAAATTTTTGTCGACACTAATAGTAACTTATTAACTTTATTTATATGCTGTAACTGTAATTCTTTTTGTGCACAACCCGCAGGCATTGCCACTTTCATTTCACTGCACATCGTGTATGTGTATGTGACAAATAAATTTGACTTGACTTGACTTGGTTCTCATTCCCATTGAGGTTTAATATTGGTCTAGAGATAGAAATATAGAAAATAGGTGCAGGAGGAGGCCATTTGGCCCTTTGAGCCAGCACCGCCATTCATTGTGATCATGGCTGATCGTCCACAATCAGTAACCCGTGCCTGCCTTCTCCCCACATCCCTTGATTCCACTGGCCCCTAGAGCTCTCTCTAACTCTCTCTTAAATCCATCCTGTGAATTGGCCTCCACTGACTTCTGTGGCAGAGAATTCCACAAATTCACAACTCTCCTGGTGAAAAAGTTTTTTCTCACCTCAGTTTCAAATGGCCTCCCCTTTATTCTTAGACTGTGGCCCCTGGTTCTGGACTAAGCAAACGTTGGGAACATTGTATACCGCATGGAACCAGAAGATAGACTATGGGTCTCAAGGGCGGGTGGTATGGCCACAAGATGGTGGAGTAACTCAGCGTTACAGGCAGCATCTCTGGAAAGAAGGAATAGGCGACGTTTCGGGTCAAGACCCTCCTTCACACCTCATGTCTCTTTTCAAAAACCAGACTCTGCAGTTCCGTGTTTCTACAACACACATGAGTATTGCAGTAATAATTTTGTCATGCTGCATTAAAGCTTGGAGGTATGTACCTAATTATATGTTTTCTGATTTTATTTTTGTAGGATAGTTCTCTTTACATACAGTCATCTCGGAATGTTACAGTAAGCATCCGCAATAGTCAGGATCAGACCGTTACCCAATTAAACACAGGTAAGCTGCAACAAAGTCATACCAGGAATGAGTGGGTTAACATATAATGAGCGTTTGTCGGCACTGGGCCTGTATTCGCTGGAGTTTAGAAGGATGAGGGGGGACCTCATTGAAACTCACAGAATAATGAAAGGCCTGGATAGAGTGGATGTGGAGAGGATGTTTCCACTAGTGGGAGAGTCTAGGACCAGAGGTCACAGCCTCAGAATTAAAGGACGTTCTTTTAGGAAGGAGATGAGGAGGAATTTCTTTAACCACTGTGTACTGTGTTTGCAGGCATGTTATGCTGCTGCAAGGAAGAATGTTGTTACTCCGAAACGTATAAGATTATTAAGGGGTTGGACACGTTAGAGGCAGGAAACATGTTCCCAATGTTGGGGGAGTCCAGAACCAGGGGCCACAGTTTAAGAATAAGGGGTAGGCCATTTAGAACTGAGATGAGGAAAAACTTTTTCAGTCAGAGAGTTGTGAATCTGTGGAAATCTTTGCCACAGACGGCTGTGGAGGCCAAGTCATTGGATATATTTGAGGCAGAGATAGATAAATTCTTGATTAGTACGGGTGTCAGGGGTTATGAGGAGAAGGCAGGAGAATGGGGATAGGAGGGAGAGATAGATCAGCCATGATTGAATGGCGGAGTAGACTTGATGGGCCGAATGGCCTAATTCTGCTCCTATCTCTGATGATCTTATGAACATTGAGCTTCCCTCTAACGAGATGGTACTGGAGTGTGGCCAATAAGCCAACACCTGTACCAATACCTGTCCATGTTCTCCAGTTATGCTGCTTGATCCTTTTCACGCCAAGGGTGGTGGGTGTATGGAACGAGCTGCCGGAGGAGGTAGTTGAGGCTGGGACTATCGCAACGTTTAAGAAACTGTTAGACGGGTACATGGAAAGGACAGGTCTGGAGGGATATGGACCAAACGTAGGAACGTGGCACAGCGGTAGTGTTGCTGCCTTACAGCGAATGCAGCGCCGGAGACTCAGGTTCGATCCTGACTCCGGGCGCCGTCTGTACGGAGTTTGTACGTTCTCCCCGTGACCTGCGTGGGTTTTCTCCGAGATCTTCGGTTTCCTCCCACATTCCAAAGACATACAGGTATGTAGGTTAATTGGCTTGGTAAATGTAAAAATTGTCCCTAGTGTGTGTAGGATAGTGTTAGTGTGCGGGGATCGCTGGGTGGCGTGGACTCGGTGGGCCGAAGGGCCTGTTTCCGCGCTGTATCTCTAAATCTAAAAATCTAACGTGGGACTAGAGTAGATGGGACATGTTGGCCGGTATGAGCAAGTTGGGCCAAAGGGCCTGTTTCCGTTCTGTACGGCACTATGACCAGCTGAGTTACGCCCGCTCTTTATGTCTATCAATGCCAATACCATCTATTCTACCAGCCACAGTTTTTGTAGAGAAACGGCACGGAAACAGGCCCTTCGGCCCACCAAGTTCATGCTGACCATTCAATCATGGCTGATCTATCTTTCCCTCTCAACCCCATTCTCCCGCCTTCTCCCCATAGCCACTGACACCCGTACTAATCAAGAATCTATCAATCTTCAACTTAAAAATATCCACTGACTTGGCCTCCACAGTCTTCTGTGGCAAAGAATTCCTCAGATTCACCACCCTCTGACTAAAGAAATTCCTCTTCATCTCCTTCCTAAAAGAACACCGTTTTATTCAGAGGCCGTGACCTCTGGTCCCAGACTCTCCCACTATTTGGAAAATCCTCTACACATCAACTCTGTCCAGGCCTTTGTGATTTTTCAGCTTTCAAGCTGTTGAACTTTTGAGAGTTGAGGGATATGGATCACATGCATCAGGTTTGGTACAGAGGTTGCAGGTGGAAGGGTCTGTTCCTGTGCTGTACTGTTCTATGTTCGTGTGCTCTAACCTCTCCCGTGATATTTTCTGACCGATGCCTATTCTGTTCAGGTCCTTGTTTTCTGATATATCTGGCAGTTGTAATCTGTCTCGTGTGTGTTTCTCGGTATGTGAAGAGAGACATCAAATAGCTGTTAGAAACATAGAAACATAGAAAATAGGTGCAGGAGGAGGCCATTCGGCCCTTCGAGCCAGCACCGCCATTCATTGTGATCATGGCTGATCATCCACAATCAGTAACCCGTGCCTGCCTTCTCCCCATATCCCTTGATTTCACTAGCCCCTAGAGCTCTCTCTAACTCTCTCTTAAATCCATCCAGTGATTTGGCCTCCACTGCCCTCTGTGGCAGAGAATTCCACAAATTCACAACTCTCTGGGTGAAAAAGTTCCTCCTCACCTCAGCTGTTTTATCTCAACCGTTCCACACTCTCTACAAAAGATGGTGTCAGAGGTCACGGGGAGAAGGCAGGAGAATGCGGTTGAGAGGGAAAAAGATAAATCAGCCATGTTCGAATGGCGGAGTAGTCTTGATGGGCCGAATGGCCTTATTCTGCTCCAAGAACTTGTGAACTTATGAACTCTTATAATCCATGTTTATGTATTTGAACAAATACACCCTGATATTTCCTTGCTTTCTTTATCAATCTGGTGTTCTGAATTTATTTTCTGAATTCTAAAATGCTTCCAATCCTCTGACTTACTGCTATTTCTGACAACACGTTAAGCCTCTTTCTTGGATTTAAGCCTATTTTTAATTTCTCTTGTCGGTCACAGATGAATCATTTTTTTCCATTAAGGATTTGCGCCTTAGTGGCAGGTATATATTTCAACATAATAATCATTCCCTGTTCACCACCAAGCTTTTCTGACCATGTCACCTCTTCCCCCATGCTTCTTCAGTTTCCATTGTTTAGGCAAAGACCTTAGTTTCTTTTAGTTTAATTTAGTTCAGTTTAGTTTAGCCTATAGAGTCATAGAGTCACACATCGTGGAAACAGGCCCTTCAGACGAACTTGCCCACACCGACCAACATGTCCCATCTACACTAGTCCCACCTGCCTGCATTTGACCCACATCCTATCCATGTACCTGTCCAAATGTTTCTTAAATGTTGCAATATTACCTGCCACAACTACCTCCTCCAGGTCGTGCAGACTAGGTTTACTAGGTTAATTCCCGGAATGGCGGGACTTTCATATGTTGAAAGACTGGAGCGACTAGGCTTGTATACACTGGAATTTAGAAGGATGAGAGGAGATCTTATCGAAACATATAAGATTATTAAGGGGTTGGACACGTTAGAGGCAGGAAACATGTTCCCAATGTTGGGGAAGTCCAGAACAAGGGGCCACAGTTTAAGAATAAGGGGTAGGCCATTTAGAACTGAGATGAGGAAAAACTTTTTCAGTCAGAGAGTTGTGAATCTGTGGAATTCTCTGCCTCAGAAGGCAGTGGAGGCCAATTCTCTGAATGCATTCAAGAGAGAGCTGGATAGAGCTCTTAAGGATAGCAGAGTCAGGGGGTATGGGGAGAAGGCAGGAACGGGGTACTGATTGAGAATGATCAGCCATGATCACATTGAATGGCGATACTGGCTCGAAGGGCCGAATGGCCTCCTCCTGCACCTATTGTCTATTGTCTATTGTCTATTGTCTCCAGCAGCTCATCCCAAACACCCTCTGTGTGAAAAAGGTACCCCTCAGGTTCCTATTAAAACTTCCTCCCCTTGCCTTAAATCTTTGTCCTCTGATTCTCGATTCCGGGCAAGAGATTCTATGCGTCTACCCAATCTATTCATCTTAGTTTAGTTTAGTTCAGAGATACAGCGCAGAAACAGATCGCTGGTCGGTGTGGACTCGGTGGGCCGAAGGGCCTGTTTCTGCGCTGTATCTCTAAACTAAACTAAACTAAACTAAATCTCTGGCCTTTGTCCAACCATCTGACTATCCCCCCCCCCCACCCCCTCACCTGTATCTTCCTGTTACCTGTAGGAAAAAAAGTGCAGGTGCTGGTTTAAATCGAAGGTAGACACAAAATGATGGATTAACTCAACGGGTCAGACAGCATCTCGGGAGAGAAGGAATAGGTGGCGTTTCGGGTCGAGATTCCAGTTGAGTTACTCCAGCATTTAGTGTCTACCTTCTCCCTATTACGTGCCAGGCTTTGCTCTGCCCCTCCTCTCTTCCAGCTTTATTTTCCCATCTGCAATCAGTCTAAGGGATGGGCCCATCCTGAAACGTTCTCCAGAGATGCTGCCTGACCCGCTGAGTTACTCCAGCACTCTGTGAAACGTCACCTATCCATGTTCTCCAGAGATGCTGCCTGACCCGCTGAGTTACTCCAGCATTCTGTGCCTTTTGTTTTAATAAGTGGGGTTTAAAATGGTCGGCCGCTTGTTATTCTTCACACAGCGTTCCTGGATTTCCAGGGCCTCACGGTTGTTTGTGTTTTTTTCCGCAGGGAGTGAAGCCATAGAAGCACGAGGGAAGAGGTTTGAGGTCAACTCCAATACCGGGAAGTTGTTATTTTCTGCCGAGGAGAGTGAAGTGGTGGTTGGTGCTGATCGCTTACGAGTCTTAGGTTTGGAATTTTTAATCACGCACGCTGTTAAACCTGACTTTTCTTAAACTCTAGTCATGTTCAAGAAAGAGGAGGAATACGCGAAACACAAGGGCGGAACGGTGGCGCAGCGGGTAGAGTTGCTGCCTTGCAGCCCCACAGACCCAGGTTCGATCCCCACCACGGGCGCTGTCGGTACAGAGTTTGCATGTTCTCCTTGTGACTGCGTGGGTTTTCTCCGGGTGCTCTGGTTTCATCCCACACTCCAAAGACGTGCAGGTTTGCATGTTGATTGTAAAAATTGTCCCGACTGTGTAGGGCAGTGTTGGTATACATGGTAATCGCTGATCAACGACGACTCGATGGGCTGAAGGGCCAGTTTCCGCGCTGTATCTCCAAAGTCTAAATTCTAATGATGGGAAAACTTTCTGAACAAAATAACATGGATTGTGAATTGTTTCGGCAAACAGTTCGGGAGACGTGAGAGCCCAAATGACCTCTGGCACGATTTGATTCTTTGATACTCAATAACATTCAGGTGTAAATTCCATCTCGTGTGCTATTCACGGTGATTATTATTAACTTGCATGGGTGTGTAAAATAATTAGTTTAGTTTAGTTTAATTTAGTGCTCTAGCGTGGAAACAGGCCCTTCGACCCATCGAGTCCGTGCCGACCAGCGATTCCCTTGCACTAACACTATCCTACACCCACTAGGGACAATTTAACATTTGTACCAAGCCAATTAACCTACAAACCTGCACGTCTTTGGAGCGTGGGAGGAAACCGGAGATCTCGGAGAAAACCCACGCTGGTCACGGGGAGAACGTACAAACTCCGTACAGACGGCGCCCGTAGTCGGGATCGAACCCGGGTCTCCGGCGTGTGAGGCAGCAACTCTACCGCTGCGCCATTGTTGATGAGGAACTCAAATAATGGGGACAGGAGACTTGCCTTTAGATGGTCACACTTCTCTTTACCCAACCCAACCAAAACGCCGATATTTCTGATGTGAAGAATTTAAAAGACTCTCCAAAGGACTAATTAGTTCTGCTAAATGTCAAATCACGTCAAAATAGAACTGCCATGTGCCAATTGGACCTAATTGCTTACGTTAGCATGGCTTAACGGTGAAAGACAATTAAATTGAAAAAAAATTATAATTATGTCCCAAGTTACTTAATACCCCGAGATTATCACCTCCCACGTGACATCATTAGCAGTTCACTTATGAAAGCAAAACAGTTCTGCAGCCTATCATCGATTAGTTCATTGTTCCCAACAGATTACAAAATAACTTGAGAGTTTTTTTCTTAGCAGTTTTTCCAGGCCAGGCATACCGCTACAAATATTTTAATAGTGGATTAACTTAACAGAAGGCAAAGCAGTTACAACGCAAGGCCTAATGTCCAATCCACAGACACTTACACACTGATATCTTCCTTTGTAGGTCACTTTAGGTTGGTTTAGAGACACAGCGTGGAAACAGGCCCTTCGGCCCACCGAGTCCGTGCCGACCAGCGATCACCCTGTACACCCGCACTATCCTACACACACCAGGGATAATTTACAATTTACAGAATCCAATTAACCTGCAAGCCCGCTGTCTTTGGAGCGTGGGAGGAAACCGGAGCACCCGGAGAAAACCCACGGGGTCACAGGGAGAACGTGCAAACTCCGTACAGACAGCGCCACCGGGCCTGAATGTGTGTGCTCTTGACTCTATTAGAGGCCGAGGAATCATCTTGCTTCCCTGCACTACTTGGTGCATGTCGTGCATGATGGGAGGTCACTTTGCCAAGCCCCAGATGTAACTGTCACATGTCCTTCACCCAGACTTGTTTTAGCACACGTTCTAGGATCGGCACGATTTCTAGGCCACAGACTTCTCAATGTGACTGTGTGATTGTACAGAATACTGCCCTTGGTGCGGTGAAAACCCTCACCCCACTTTTAAATAAAGAAGAAAAGTGAATTAGAACATAGAAAAGTCCGGAGAGTTTATCTGTCAAATGTCCTGACAACGGAACATTACGGCAGCATATCAGGTCTGCAAACACAATACACATAGATAATATATATAGATTATATATATATATAGATAATATATATAGATAATATATGTAGGTAATACGTATAGATAATATGTCTATAGATAATATATATAGGTGATACATATATGATATATGGATAATATATAGATAATATATATAGATATATCTATAGATAATATATGGATGGTACATATAGATGTACATATATAGATGTACATATATAGATAATACATATATAGATAATACATATGGATAATATATATAGATAATATATATAGGTCTATATATATAATATATATAAATAACATATATATGTATAGATAATAGACAATAGACAATAGGTGCAGGAGGAGGCCATTCGGCCCTTCGAGCCAGCACCGCCATTCCATGTGATCATGGCTGATCATTCTCAATCAGTACCCCGTTCCTGCCTTCTCCCCATACCCCCTGACTCCGCTATCCTTAAGAGCTCTATCTAGCTCTCTCTTGAATGCATTCAGAGAATTGGCCTCCACTGCCTTCTGAGGCAGAGAATTTCACAGATTCACAACTCTCTGACTGAAAAAGTTTTTTCTCATCTCAATTCTAAATGGCCTACCCCTTATTCTTAAACTGTGGCCCCTTGTTCTGGACTCCCCCAACATTTGGAACATGTTTCCTGCCTCTAACGTGTCCAACCCCTTAATAATCTTATACGTTTCGATAAGATCTCCTCTCATCCTTCTAAATTCCAGTGTATATATAGATAATATATATAGATAATACACATAGATAATATTTATAGATTATATATCTAGATGATATATATAGATGATATATATATATATATATATATATATATACATACACACACACACACACACACACACACACACACACACACACACACACACACACACACACACACACACACATATATATATATATTACATATATAGATAGATAACATATATAGATAATATATAATCCACGTGAGTCCCACCTGCATGTGTTTGGCCCATAAAAATATAGAAGCATAGAAAATAGGTGCAGGGGTAGGCCATTCGGCCCCTCGAGCCAGCATAGCCATTCAATATGATCATGGCTGATCATCCGAAATCAGTACCCCGTTTCTGCTTTTTCCCTAAATCCCTTGATTCCGTTAGCCCTAAGAGCTAAATCTAACCCTCTCTTGAAAACATCCAGTGAATTGGCCTCCACTGTCTTCATCCCTTCCATCCCTGGTCTCCCGCAGAAGCTGTCGGGTCTCTGGGGTGATTTTAACCCGACCGGTCTGGGTTAGGGGTTGCCAACTTCCTCTCTCCCAAATACGGGACAAGGTGGCGTCACTGCCCCGTGCCCCACGTGACCTCGCCCAGCCAGTGGCCACGTGCTCCCGCTCCACCAATGGCGGCCGCCTGGCCCGGGCCGTCAAAAGCTCGCGGTGGCGCAGCGGTATAGTTGCTGCCTTACAGCGAATGCAGCGCCGGAGACACAGGTTCGATCCTGACTACGGGAGCTGTCTGTACGGAGTTTGTACGTTCTCCCCGTGACCTGCGTGGGTTTTCTCTGGGTGCTCCGGTTTCCTCCCACACTCCAAAGACGTACACGTATGTAGGTTAATTGACTGGGTAAATGTAAAAAAAATGTCCCTAGTGTGTGTAGGATAGTGTTAATGTGCGGGGATCGCTGGGCGGCGCGGACTCGGTGGGCCGAAGGGCCTGTTTCCGCGCTGTATCTCTAAATCTAAAAAAAAATCTCATCATTTGTTAACCTACTCATTCCTAGGATCATTCTTGTAAACCTCCTCTGGAGCCTCTCCAGGGCCAGCACGTCCTTCCCCAGATAAGGTGCCCACCCAATATTGCTCACAGCCCTCTGACTAAAGAAATTCCTCCTCATCTCCTTCCTAAAATAACGTCCTTTAATTCTGAGGCTGTGACCTCTGGTCCTAGACTCTCCCACCAGTGGAAACATCCTCTCCACATCAACTCTATCCAAGCCTTTCACTATTTAGTTTAGAGATACAGCGCGGAAACAGGCCCTTTCGGCCCACCGGGTCCGCGCCGACCAGCGATCCCCGCACATTAACACTATCCTATACCCACTGGGGACAATTTTTACATTTACCAAGCCAATTAACCTACAAACCTGTACGTCTTTGGAGTGTGGGAGGAAACCGAAGATCTCGGAGAAAACCCACGCAGGTCACGGGGAGAATGTACAAACTCCGGACAGACAGCACCCGTAGTCGGGATCGAACCCGGGTCTCTGGCGCTGTGAGGCAGCAACTCTAGCGCCAGTAGAACTGAATTCTACTGGAATATCTCTCTGTAACTGAGTGCTTAAGTAATAGGTTACAGTGTCTGCATAGTTTTAGATGCTTCATTAACTCAGCAGTCGTAAGTTGCTTTCCTGTGGTGACCTCTTAATTGCAGAGGAAGCGTTATTTTCTTTGGGGTGAGGTGGACTTGCGGTCTCAATCAGAAGGTTATGGATTAATTCCAAGCACAGAAACTGGGACAGATGGTCTTGGCAGAAACCCCAGCAGAGAGGCAGTGCTACAATGTCAGAGTCTCTGTCCTATACATGAGACATTCATCTGTGTAAGAAAGAACTGCAGACGCTGGTTTAAATCGAAGGTGGACACAAAATGCTGGAGTAACTCAGCGGGACAGGCAGCATCTCTGGAGAGAAGGAATGGGTGACGTTTCGGGTCGAGACCCTTCTTCAGAACATTAATCTGTGTTCTCTCTCAAGTTGATGCAAACTAGTCCATAGAACGACTTTAAAGGTGACCAGATGAATCTCTCCCACAGTCTGACCCAGTATTTGTCCCTTCAGTCAATGTCATTGAAAACATTATCAAGTACAAATTAGCTGTAGCAAAAATGACCCTGGGTAATTTCAGCAGGTAATTCAGCAGGTCAGGCAGCCTCTCTGGAGAACACGGATAAGTGACATTGTAGATCGCGTCTCTTCTTCAGAATTATTGCATTGCAAAAAGGACTTCAAACCTTTCCGAGATTAGTTTAGTTTAGTTTTCAGATACAGCGTGAAAACAGATCCTTCGGCCTACCGAGTCCATGCCAACCAGCATTCACCCGTTCACACTAGTTCTATATTATCGTACTTTCTCATCCGCTCCCTACATTCTAGAGGCCATTTACAGAAAGCCCATTAATGTACAACCGCCCCCCCCACGCCTTTGGGATGTGGGAAGATACCTAGAGGAACACCTAGAGGAAACCCACAAGGTCATGTATTGCCTTTCCGCTAACTGGATAGCACTAGGGGTTGCCAACTTCCTCGCTCCCAAATAAGGGACACGGTGACGTCACCGCTCCTCACCCCACGTGACCTCACCCAGCCAGCGGCCACGTGCTCCCGCTCCACCAATGGCGGCCGCCCGGGCCGGGATGCGGGTTGCTATGCAACCTCCATTAGGCGGCGCCTGGGCCTACACTGTCCGGGCCTACAGTGTTCAGGCATGCAGTGTCTGGGCCTACAGTGTCCAGGCATGCAGTGTCTGGGCCTACAGTGTCCGGGCCTACAGTGTCCAGTCCTACAGTGTCCGGGTCTACAGTGTCCGGGTCTACAGTGTCCGGGCCTACAGTGTCCAGGCATGTAGTGTCCGGGTCTACAGTGTCCGGGCCTACAGTGTCCGGGCCTACAGTGTCCGGTCCTACAGTGTCCGGGTCTACAGTGTCCGGGTCTACAGTGTCCGGGCCTACAGTGTCCAGGCATGTAGTGTCCGGGTCTACAGTGTCCAGGCATGCAATGTCTGGGCCTACAGTGTCCGGGCCTACAGTGTCCGGTCCTACAGTGACCGGGTCTACAGTGTCCGGGTCTACAGTGTCCGGGCCTACAGTGTCCGGGCCTACAGTGTCCGGGCCTACAGTGTCCGGGCCTACAGTGTCCGGGCCTACAGTGTCCGGGCCTACAGTGTCCGGTCCTACAGTGACCGGGTCTACAGTGTCCGGGTCTACAGTGTCCGGGCCTACAGTGTCCGGGCCTACAGTGTCCGGGCCTACAGTGTCCAGGCATGTAGTGTCCGGGTCTACAGTGTCCGGGCCTACAGTGTCCGGGCCTACAGTGTCCGGGTCTACAGTGTCCGGGCCTACAGTGTCCAGGCATGTAGTGTCCGGTCCTACAGTGTCCGGGTCTACAGTGTCCGGGTCTACAGTGTCCGGGCCTACAGTGTCCAGGCATGTAGTGTCCGGGTCTACAGTGTCCGGGCCTACAGTGTCCGGGCCTACAGTGTCCGGGTCTACAGTGTCCGGGCCTACAGTGTCTGGGCCTACAGTGTCTGGGCCTACAGTGTCCGGGCCTACAGCGCCCCCGGGCCTAATACGGGACAAGGGCGGTCCCGTATGGGACAAACCAATTTAGCCCAAAATACGGGATGTCCCGGCTAATACGGGACAGTTGGCAACCCTAGATAGCACGCATCAAAAGCTTTTCACTGTACCTCGATACACTTGACCATAAACTAAACTGAGAATGTGCGAACTCCACACAGACAGCACCCAAGGTCAGGATCAAACCCGAGTCTCCAATACGGTGAGGCAGCAGCTCGACCAGCTGCGCCACCGTGCCGCCCTTCTAGAATATTCTAAAGGATCTGGAAGTAAAAGCAGTCAACTACTATCCAACACATCTATTGTTAGTTTGGACATAAAACGTAAAAACCCGAAGAATTAAGTAAATCTGATTTCAATTGATGTTGAAAGTAAAGTCAGTTAACATATCTAACATGCTATTTATAAAACAGGGAGCCGTACAGCACTTACCAAATAATGAAAGGCCTGGATAGAGTGGACGTAGAGAGGAAGTTTCCACTAGTGGGAGAGTCTAGGACCAGAGGGCACAGCTTCAGAGTTAAAGGACATTCCTTTTGGAAAGGAGATGAGGAGGAATTTCTTTAGTCAGAGGGTGGTGAATCTGTGGAATTCATTGCCACAGACGGCTGTGGAGGCCAAGTCAGTGGATATTTTTAAGGCGGAGATTGACAGTTTCTTGATTAGAACGGGTGTCAGGGGATATGGGGAGAAGGCAAGAGAATGGGGTTGGAAGGGAGAGATAGATTGGCCATGTGTAGGAAGGAACTGCAGATGCTGGTTTACACTGAAGATAGACAAAAAAAGCTGGAGTAACTCAGTGGGAACGGGCAGCATCCGTGGAGAGAAGGGATGGGTGACGTTCCCGCCTCGATAGATCAGCCATGATTGAATGGCGGAGTAGACTTGATGGGCTGAATGGCCTAATTCTGCTGCTAGAACCTATGAAAAGCACCATTGAACCTTTGAAGGAGGTTAAATCTGCTTCAGTATCGTGGGGCTACAAGTTGGATCCACAACTCATGACTGCAGGAGGATGTGTGAAGGTGGGTTTGAGGGGTGGGGAGAGGGAAGGAGCGGGGTACTGATTCTGGATGATCAGCCATGATCACATTGAATAGCGGTGCTAGCTCGAAGGGCCGAATGGCCTACCCCTGCACCTATTTTCTATGTTTCTATGCTTGAGGTGAGGGCAGGGTTCGGCATGTCTGCGTTGGCCTCTTATGGTTAAATAATCAGCCTACAGGTGACACAGAAATGTGTGATGATTAATGAGGCATCGAACCCCCCATAGAGTCAAGAGCCTTTTATTGTCCCGAAACAGAACAATGAAACTCTTACTTGCAGCAGCGCGACATGTACGGAGTTTGTACGTTCTCCCCGTGACCGCGTGGGTTTTCTCCGGGTGCTCCGGTTTCCTCCCACACTCCAAAGACATCCAGGTTTGTAGGTTAATTGGCTTTGGTAAAAAAAATTAAATTGTTCCTGGTGTGTGTATGACAGTGCTATGGCGTGTATGACAGTGCTATTGTTCCTAGGGTGTGTAGGATAGTGTTAGTGTGTGGGGATCGCTGGTCGGCACGGACTCGGTGGGCCAATGGGCCTGTTTCCACGTTGTATCTCTAGTTTAGTTTAGAGATACATGCGCGGAAACCGGCCCTTCGGCCCACCGGGTCTGCGCCGACCAGCGATCCCCGCGCACTTACACTATCCTACACCCACTAGGGACCATTTCTACATTTATACCAAGCCAATTAACCTACAAACCTGCACGTCTTTGGAGTGTGGGAGGAAACGGAAGATCTCGGAGAAAACCCACGCAGGTCACGGGGCGAACGTACAAACTCCATACAGACAGCACCCGTAGTTGGGATCGAACCAGGGTCTCCGGCGCTGCATTCGCTGTAAGGCAGCAACTCTACCGCTGCGCCACCGTGCCGCTCTAAGCTAAACTAAAACTAAATGGAGAGTTGTGGGCTGTTCCCCGGCACCTCCGCATGAGTTGTGATATCTCTTCGTTAACGCCGATCGGTCACGTCGGGTTGATTGCGTTAGTCGAAACAGGGTAGACCACGTGAAGGTTGCAAGGTTGGATGTCTACCCTTGACCTACAACTTTAGGCTGTGCACGCCATACGCAAGAAGAAGAAGAAGAGGAATTAACGTCGATCAATCTTTCCCTGCAGGTGCTGAAGGTGCCGTCTTTGAAAGATCTATTGAAACACCGCAAATCCGGGCCGAGCCTTTTAAAGAACTACGGTAGGAAGCACCATTCTCCTGCTCTGTCGCTTTGTTCTCCCTTATAAATCTCCTTCTGTTCCCATTTGCTGTTCCCACTGGAAGAGTCCAGGACCAGAGGTCGGAACCTCAGGATTGAAAGTCGTTCCTTTAGGAAGGAGATGAGGAGGAACTTCTTTAATCAGAGGGTGGTGAATCTGTGGAATTCATGGCCGCAGAGGGCTGTTGTGGCCAAGTCAGGGGATATATTTAAGGCAGAGATAGATAGATTCTTGATTAGTACGGGTGTCAGGGGAAGGCAAGAGAATGGGGTTAGGAGGGAGAGATAGATCAGCCATGATTGAATGGCGGGAGTAGACTTGATGGGCCGAATCACTTATGAACATGGATTTCCATTCTCCTTTTCCTCACCCTCTCTAGTCCCCCTTGCCCCCCCCTTTTTCATTTTTATCTTTCATACCCCATTGCATTCCTGATGGATACCACGATCGAAGCATACTTGATGGGCCGAATGGCCTAATTCTGAGAGAAATGGACTCTTGAGTATTCGCCCCTGTCGATTCCCTTGTGACTTTCTGCACCTTTATAAGATCACCCTGCAAACTCTGATTAATGATACTGTGAGTGCCCAGCTTGCAAAGCTCTAGATGCTGAACTACAGTTTGGGTTCCAAAGTTCTCTCCATTGACCTGAGCTCACAGTTCAATGCTGGGGGAACGCTGTGCCATCATAAGTCCCATCTTCCGCTTAAGATGTTGAGCTGTCAGCTGGAAGTGAAAAATATATATTCCCGAGGTACTATTTTACAGAATTAACCAATTTTTTTTCCGCAGATGTTTAGTTTAGTTTAGAGATACAGAGAGAACACAGGCCCTTCGTCCCACCGAGTCCGTGCCGCCCAGCGATCCCCGCACATTAACACTATCCTACACCCACTAGGGACAATTTTTACATTTACCCAGCCAATTAACCTACATACCTGTACGTCTTTGGAGTGTGGGAGGAAACCGAAGATCTCGGAGAAAACCCACGCAGGTCACGGGGAGAACGTACAAACTCCTTACAGTGCAGCACCCGTAGTCAGGATCGAACCTGAGTCTCCGGCGCTGCATTCTCTGTAAAGCAGCAACTCTACGCTGCGCTACCGTGCCGCCCATGTGATAATCATTCATTCATTCATTCATAAAAAATTTATTTCGTACTTTTGCACATAAAAATATTGGTG
Source organism: Rhinoraja longicauda (assembly GCF_053455715.1). Lineage (NCBI taxonomy): Eukaryota > Metazoa > Chordata > Chondrichthyes > Rajiformes > Arhynchobatidae > Rhinoraja > Rhinoraja longicauda. The sequence goes on along the minus strand of NC_135966.1, from coordinate 4,188,762 downwards.
ATATTTTCCACACCGATGGAAAGCAGCTGTTTAGCTTCCAACTGTAGCACACGGGCTGTTTCCATGTTTCCATATTTCCATGTTTCTATGTTTCCATGTTTCCATGTTTCCATGTTTCCATGTTTCCATATTTCTATGTTTCCATGTCTCTATGTTTCCATGTTTCCATGTTTCCATGTTTCCATGTTTCCATGTTTCCAGGCGGCATGGTAGCGCAGCGGTAGAGTTGCTGCTTTACAGCGAATGCAGCGCCGGAGACTCAGGTTCGATCCTGACTACGGGTGCTGCACTGTAAGGAGTTTGTACGTTCTCCCCGTGACCTGCGTGGGTTTTCTCCGAGATCTTCGGTTTCCTCCCACACTCCAAAGACGTACAGGTATGTAGGTTAATTGGCTGGGTAAATGTAAAAATTGTCCCTAGTGGGTGTAGGATAGTGTTAATGTACGGGGATCGCTGGGCGGCATGGACTTGGTGGGCCAAAAAGGCCTGTTTCCGGCTGTATATATATGATATGATATGATATATGATATGTTTCTATGTTTCCATGTTTCCATGTTTCTATGTTTCCACGTTTCCACGTTTCTAACTCACGCTCTGTAAATGGAAGTTGATTCCTTCTGACCAGTGCCTCTGGGCCATGAGGCACACTGGCACGAATCAATGGTGCCAGTCGACTACCAATCTACCACCTCCCTGTGCTGCCAGCTGTTGCCACCTTGCAAGATCGTTATGTGTTAACAGCGTAGAAATACAATGTCTGGTTTCTCAAAATACATTAGTTGCTCCGTCTGAGTTTAGAAAATGCACAGAAAGTCCAGACGAACTCACAAGCTGTTTTTGAACCAGCAAATTTGCGGTTTAGTAGCGTATCACAAGATCGTAAGGAAGAGGAGCAGAATTAGGCCATTCGGCCCATCAAGTCTACTCCGCCATTCAATCATGGCTGAACTATCTCTCCCTCCTAACCCCATTCTCCTGCCCTCTCCCCGTAATCTCTAACACCTGTACTGATCAAGAATAGTTTGGTACAAAATTGAATAAAATTGATCTGTTTGGATAGCACGCAAAACACCGTTTTTCGCTGTACCTCTGTGCATGTGGCAAAATAGGCCGAAACCTTAATTTCCTGTTGAAATGGGATTGCTGAAGTGAAAAACGGGAGAAACAAATAAAACCGCAGATGCTGGTTTACACTGAAGATAGACACAAAATGCTGAAGTCACTCAGCGGGTCAAGCAGCATCTGTGGAGAACATGGATCTTCTTCGTCCCAACCCAAACAGTCACCTAACCATGTCCCCCAGAGATGCTGCCTGACCCGCTGAGTTCCTCCAGCATCTTGTGTTCCTAGCAAGATTCCAGCATCTGCAGTTTCTTGTACCTCCATTGAATGCTTGTTGTCTTTAGTTGAAACAAAAAGCTGTAGATGCTGCTTTATACCAAAGATAGACACAAAGTGCTGGATTTACTCAGCGGGTCAAGCAGCATCTCTGGAGAAACGGAATAGGTGACGTTTTGGGTCGAGACCCTTCTTCCATTCCCCTGATTAGTCATTCAGTAGTGAACACCAAGAAGCAATCTGCTGTGGACACAAAAAGCTGGAGAGAAGGAATGGGTGACGTTTCGGGTCGAGACCCATCTTCAGACAGGTCTTGTCCAGAAACGTCACGCATTCCTTCTCTCCAGAGATGCTGCCTGACCCGTTGAGTTACTCCAGCACTTTATGTTTACCTTCGATTTAAACCAGCATCTGCTGTTCTTTCCCACACAACAAACTGCTAAAGGCAAGCATTCAATGGAGGCACAAGAGACTGCAATCTGCTGCGTTGTGAAGGGATTGCAATGGATTTGCATTGCGTTTTGAGTTCAGCATTTTGCTCACATTGTGCTCACAAGGCCGTTAAATATGCACAGTTCAGATTTTTATTTGTAATTGTGCCGTTTATTAGCATCTGCTTCCCTCCCAAGGTTAGCCCGTAGTTTAATATAAAGATTAATTACAGTTGCTAGTGTGTTTCTCACCAGGGTACTGACTTCCCCTCATACCTGTTTGTTTTCACTAATGAGGCCTCAGTTTAATTAGTTTGTGACGTGCCACCAAGATTGATTCGAGGTCGGCGAGAAGCGAAAAACGAAGGTGAAGAACGAAGAGGGACAACACAGTCCCGATAAGCAAGGAGAGGGCGTGAAAACGCACACCTCCAGATTCAGGGAAAAGAAGGGTCTCGACCCGAAACGTCACCCATCCCTTCTCTCCAGAGATGCTGCCTGTCCCGCTGAGTTACTCCAGCATTTTGTGTCTATCTACAGTTCCTCCCCAGCTGATCCACCCAACCCCAAACAGAGAGCAGTGCTGAACTACTATCTACCTCATTGGTGACCCTCGGACTATCCTCGATGGCTTTACCTTGCACTAAACGTTATTGCCTCATCGATGTCTCTGTACACTGTAAATGGATCGATTTAAAAAAAAGATTTTTTTAGATTTAGAGATACAGAGTTGAAACAGGCCCTTCGGCCCACCAAGTCCACGCCGCCCAGCGATCCACGCACATTAACACTATCCTACACACACTAGGGACAATTTTTTACATTTACCCAGTCAATTAAACTACAAACCTGCACGTCTTTGGAGTGTGGGAGGAAACCGAAGATCTCGGAGTAAACCCACGCAGGTCACGGGGAGAACGTACAAACTCCGTACAGACGGCGCCCGTAGTCGGGATGGAACCTGAGTCTCCGGCGCTGCATTCACTGTAAGGCAGCAACTCTACCGCTGCGCCACCGTGCCGCCCATTGTAATCATGTATTGTCTTTCTGCTGACTGGTTAGCACGCAACAGAAACTTTGCACTGTACCTCGGTACACATGGCAATAAACTAAATAATCCTAAATAAACTGAAAAAGAAATGGGAAGAAACAGGAGGGAGATTTTAAGTAATTGCTGCTGAGGAGAGGAAGAACTGAAAGCAATTCAGTTCCGTTTAGTCTATTGTCATGTGTACCGAGGTACAGTGAAAAGCTTTTGTTGCGTGCTAACCAGTCAGCGGAAAGACAGCACATGATTACAATCGAGCCATTTACAGTGTGAAGAAACATGACAAGGGAATAACGTTTGGTGCAAGGTAAAGCCAGCAAAGTCCGTCCAAGGAATGTCCGAGGGTCACCAAAGAGGTAGATAGTGTTGCAGTTGCATAAGACAATAAACAATAGGTGCAGGAGGAGGCCATTCGGCCCTTCGAGCCAGCACCGCCATTCAATGTGATCATGGCTGATCATTCTCAATCAGACATTGGTGAGACCGCATTTAGAATATTGTGTTCAGTTCTGGACACCGTGTTATAGGAAAGATATTGTCAAGCTTGAAAGGGTTCAGAAAAGATTTACGAGGATGTTGCCAGGACTAGAGGGTGTGAGCTACAGATAGAGGTTTAGTAGGCTAGGTCTCTATTCCTTGGTGTTTATGAGGATGAGGGGAGATCTTCTAGAAGTGTACAAAATCATGAGAGGAATAGATCGGGTAGATGCACAGTCTTTTACCCAGAGTAGGGGAATCGAGGACCAGAGGACATAGGTTCAAGGTGAAGGGGAAAAGATTTAATAGGAATCTGAGGGGTAACTTTTTCACACAGAGGGTGGTGGGTGTATGGAACAAGCTGCCAGAGGAGGTAGTTGAGGCTGGGACTATCCCATCATTTAAGAAACAGTTGGACAGGTACATGGATAGGACAGGTTTGGAGGGATATGGACCAAGCGCAGGCAGGTGGGACTAGGGTAGCTGGGACATGTTGGCCGGTGTGGGTGCGTTGGGCCGAAGGACCAGTTTCCACACTGTATCACTCTATGACTCTATAGTAGTTCAGCATGAAAGCAGTTTGTGACAGTGGTTTCAAGAGTTGTCGGTGGCAATCAGAGAACGAGTCCCCTGGCAAACATGCCATCAGAACGCAAAGCAAGAATCATTTTGTTTCTGTCATGGCCACTGAATGTTGTGAAGCACTGTCACTATTCTAAAGCAGTAAACATAGTGGCAACGTGACCCACCACAAGCACCGATAAACAGCAAGGTGATCATATGTTTCAGGAAGACAGACACAAACTGCTGGAGTAACTCAGCGGGTCGAATGGAGAATAGTTACTCCAATACTCTGTGCCTATCTTCCATGTAAACCAGCGTCTGCAGTTCCTTCCTACACATGGCGGCACGGTGGCTCAGTGGTAGAGTTGCTGCCTAACAGCACCAGAGGCCCGGGTTCGATCCCGACTACGGGCGCCTTCTGTACGGAGTTTGTACGTTCTCCCCGTGACCTGCGTGAGTTTTCTCCGAGATCTTCGGTTTCCTCCCACACTCCAAAGACGTGCAGGTTTGTAGGTCTAAACTGAAAAAATGTGACAGGTTACAGTGAGATTGCAAACAAAAGTATGTAAAGAGTCACCACCTAGAGGATGTCTGCTTTGTTCTAGGCTGCCCCCCCCCCCCCCCCCCCCCCCTACGCTGGGAACCTCTTTGTCCATCTTTTAAGCGGCTAAGTGCCCCAATCTTGAGATAACCTTTAGTTTAGTTTAGCCTCGGGATACTGTGTGGAAGCAGGCCCTTCGGCCCACTGGGTCCATGCCAACCATCGATCACCCCGCACACTAACACTATCCTACACACACTCGCGACAATTCACAATTTACAGAAGTCAATTAGCCTGCAAATGCGCACGTCTTTGGAGTGTGGGAGGAAACCGTAGCACCCGGGGAAAACCCACGCAGGTCACGGGGAGAACCTGCAAACTCCGCACAGACAGCGCCCGAGGACGGGATGGAACCCGGGTCTCTGGCGCTGTGCCACCGTGTCCCGCTGTCGAGATCGTTTATTTCCTGAAGTATTGGGTACACGTCTACATATTCACTTTGACTAATTCCTTCCACTCCTGGGTATTTTGCTGCTATTTATTGTGTGTAGCTACACAACAAGATGTAAATATTAATCAGGGCCTGATTATTCAGGAATTACTGGCAGAATTGTTCTCTCTCTTACACTGGTCTCTGAGGATACTCTGAGAAGGTCAACAATTTAATCTCAATCTAAATACGCCATTATTGCTTTGTATTTTTCCTCTCAGAGAAATCTTGAGTTATCCAAAATGTTAGAATGCTCTTCAATAGTTCAATGGTGGTCTGTATATTGTCACGTGGACAGAGATACAGTGAAATGCCTGCTATCCAGTCCTATCATACTGTCAGTCTGAAGAAGGCTCTCGACCCGAAACGTCACCCATTCCTTCTCTCCAGAGATGCTGCCTGTCCCGCTGAGTTACTCCAGCATTTTGTGGGAGAGATATCGGGGAGAAGGCAGGAGAATGGGGTTAGGAGGCAGAGATCGATCAGACACCGTACTAATCAAGTAATTGATTTCAAGAAATTGAATCAAGAAAGTAATCAAGCAACTTCCAAGTCTCTGAAAAGTCCGACCTTGGCCCAAGGAGACGTGTGGTTCCTTATTTCCGCACGTGAAGGCCGGGATGTGGTGGGGGCATTGGATGGGTAAAGTAGGGGTGGGTCTGGCTCAGTGCCACGCCCAACGCGGACCTTCTTCCACCGCCGCTCCTTGCACTAGACAATAGACAATAGGTGCAGGAGGAGGCCATTCGGCCCTTCGAGCCAGCACCGCCATTCAATGTGATCATGGCTGATCATTCTCAATCAGTACCCCGTTCCTGCCTTCTCCCCATACCCCCTGACTCCGCTATCCTTAAGAGCTCTATCCAGCTCTCTCTTGAATGCATTCAGAGAATTGGCCTCCACTGCCTTCTGAGGCAGAGAATTCCACAGATTCACAACTCTCTGACTGAAAAAGTTTTTCCTCATCTCAGTTCTAAATGGCCTACCCCTTATTCTTAAACTGTGGCCCCTTGTTCTGGACTCCCGCAACATTGGGAACATGTTTCCTGCCTCTAACGTGTCCAACCCCTTAATAATCTTATACGTTTCGATAAGATCCCCTCTCATCCTTCTAAATTCCAGTGTGTACAAGCCTAGTCGCTCCAGTCTTTCAACATATGATAGTCCCGCCATTCCGGGAATTAACCTAGTAAACCCACGCTGCACGCCCTCAATAGCAAGAATATGCTTCCTCAAATTTGGAGACCAAATCTGCACTAGGGCCCTGTACAACTGCAGAAGGACCTCTTTGCTCCTATACTCAACTCCTCTTGTTATGAAGGCCAACATTCCATTGGCTTTCTTCACTGCCTGCTGTAGCTGCATGCTTCCTTTCAGTGACTGATGAACAGGGACACCCAGATCGCGTGGGGATGGTTGGTTGGCGTGGACTTGGTGGGCTGAAGGGCCTGCGCTCCATCCACTCACTCGCTCACCCCGCCACCGTGGGGCCTCCCGACATCCGTCCCTGCTCAGTTTGAGTTTAATTATCAAAACACATTTCCTTAAACTATTGCCTGGCCCTGCCGGAGACCAGGGTTCGATTCTAATCTCGGGTGCTGTCTGCGTGGAGTTTACACGTTCTCCCCGTGACCGTGCAGGTTTTCTCCGGGTGCTCCGGCTTCCTCCCACATCCCAAAGACGTGCAGGTTTGTAGGTTAATCGGTTAATTTTAGATTTAGATTTAGACATACAGTGCGGAAACAGGCCCTTCGGCCCACCGAGTCCGCGCCGCCCAGCGATCCCCGCACACTAACACTATCCTACACCCACTAGGGACAATTTTTACATTTTTTACCCAGTCAATTAACCTACATACATGTACGTCTTTGGAGTGTGGGAGGAAACCGAAGATCTCGGAGAAAACCCACGCAGGTCACGGGGAGAACGTTTACAAACTCCGTACAGACGGCCCCCATAGTCAGGATCGAACCTGAGTCTCCTGCGCTGCATTCGCTGTAAGGCAACAACTCTACCGCTGCGCCACCGTGCCGCCCGCTGGTCCCTTAGTGTGCAGGGAGTGGATGAGAGAGTGGGATAACATGAGATAACGAATGTGAGCGGGTGATCGATGGTTGGCCTGGACTCGGTGGGCCGAAGGGTCTGTTTCTATGCTTTAGAGAGAGAGAGACACAGCATGGAAGCAGGCCATTCAGCCCACCAAGTCCATGCCAACCAACCATCCCCCGTACACTAACACTCATCCACGCCTTCATCACCTCCCGTCTGGACTACTGCAACAGCCTCCTCTATGGCGCACCTTCAAAAATCATCAGTAAACTTCAATACATTCAAAACTCCGCTGCCCGTCTACTCACCCACACCCCGATCCGTGACCATATCACCCCCGTCCTTTATAAACTCCACTGGCTCCCCATCCCCCAGAGAATCCAGTACAAAATCCTCCTCATAACCTACAAAGCCCTCCATAACCTGGCCCCATCCTACCTGACCGACCTCCTCCACAGGCACACTCCCACCTGCACCCTCCGCTCTGCTGCTGCCAATCTCCTATCCCCCCACATCCGGACCAAACTCAGATCCTGGGGGGACAGGGCTTTCTCCATCGCTGCTCCCACCCTATGGAACTCACTACCCCAAAACGTTAGAGACTCCTCCACACTCACCACATTCAAAACATCGCTGAAGTCTCACCTGTTCAGTACTGCCTTCAACCACTGAAGGTCACCTCACCTTCTGTCTCCTTTCTCTGTTCGTTTATTTATTTACTTATTTATCTATTTATTAATTTCCCTATGTTCTCTAAATCTCTGTAAAGCGTCTTTGAGTATATGAAAAGCGCTATATAAATAAAATACATTATTATTATTATTATTACACACACCAAGGACAATTTACAATTTTTGCCGAAGCCAATTGACCTACAAACCTGTACGTCTTTGGAGTGTGGGAGGAAACCGGGGCACCAGGACAAAACCCACGAGGGTCACAGGAGCAGACAGCAACCGTAGTCAGGACGGAACCCGGGTCTCTGGCGCTGCAAGGCAGCAACTCTACCGCTGCACCACCTTGCCGCCGATATCATATCACCAAACTGAACTCAAAGTTAAATATGCACATTTCTAAAATTATAACGATGGCCGATTATCATAAACTTAACCTATGAACGAAAGATTGCAGCAGTTAATTTTTACTGTGGGATAATTTCGCAAGACACCACCTGGTAGCAAATGCATTGAATGGCAGCCATGTTCTATCCATAATAAATGTATAAGAAGATAACTGCAGATGCTGGTACAAATCGAAGGTATTTATTCACAAAATGCTGGAGTAACTCAGCAGGTCAGGTAGCATCTCGGGAGAGAAGGAATGGGTGACGTTTCGGGTCGAGACCCTTCTTCAGACTGAAGAAGGGTGTCGACCCGAAACGTCACCCATTCCTTCTCTCCTGAGATGCTGCCTGACCTGCTGAGTTACTCCAGCATTTTGTGAATCCATAATAAATGGTTCCCTTGAGTTCTGCCTCTGGGCTTTTTAAGGCTCGGATGGCAGGGATTCAAGCAGAAAAGGCTCTGAGGGAATGAAATGCAATCTTTCCTCGCTCCCCCCAAACCCCCCCCCCCCCCGCCCCCTAACGACAGTTAAACTTGCTACGCTGTTCTGAAGCACCAGTTGCCAAACACTCAATCCTACTAAACTGCACATCTCCCGTTACTCTACCTTAGCTGGAGCTATTTTTACTAACATAAATGCTGCAGATTCCACATGAGTTATATCGTTGGCGACAGGCACTTCAGGTCGAGTGCATTTCAAGTCAAAGTCAAATCTGCCTGTAAGCCAGGCAGGTGTCAACACAATTCCAGCCACACTGTGGAATTCTTCGCCACAGAAGGCAGCGGAGGCCAAGTCAGTGGATATTGTTGAGGCAGAGATAGATAGGTTCTTGATTAGCACGGGTGTCAGGGGTTAGGCAGAGAAGGCAGGAGAATGGGGTTAGGAGGGAGAGATAGATCAGCCTCGACTGAATGGCGGAATGGACTTGACGGGCCGAATGGCCTAATTCTGCCTTCGAAACGTATAAGATTATTAAGGGGTTGGACACGTTAGAGGCAGGAAACATGTTCCCAATGTTGGGGGAGTCCAGAACAAGGGGGCCACAGTTTAAGAATAAGGGGTAGGCCATTTAGAATGGAGATGAGGAAAAACTTTTTCAGTCAGAGAGTTGTAAACCTGTGGAATTAGTTCTCTGCCTCAGAAGGCAGTGGAGGCCAATTCTCTGAATGCATTCAAGAGAGAGCTGGATAGAGCTCTTAAGGATAGCGGAGTCAGGGGGTATGGGGAGAAGGCAGGAACGGGGTACTGATGGAGAATGATCAGCCATGATCACATTGAATGGCAGTGCTGGCTCGAAGGGCCGAATGGCCTACTCCTGCACCTATTAGACAATAGACAATAGGTGCAGGAGTAGGCCATTCGGCCCTTCGAGCCAGCACCGCCATTCAATGTGATCATGGCTGATCATTCTCAATCAGTACCCCGTTCCTGCCTTCTCCCCATACCCCCTGACTCCGCTATCCTTAAGAGCTCTATCTAGCCCTCTCTTGCCTATTGTCTAGTGCTAGTGTGTGTGTGATATTGCTAGTGTAAGGGGAGATCGCTGGTCGGCGTGGACTCGGTGGGCCGAAGGGCCTGTTTCCACGCTGTGTCTCTAAACTGAACTAAAATGAGAGTGGGGAAGTTCTCTTTCTGTTTCAATTATGTCCCCATCGTTCACCCCGCGGGAGTGAAGGCGGTCTCTGTGGAATTGTCTTTGACAATCAGGTTGTGCAACCAGCCATGAAGAGTGCTCCTGACAGCCATCAACTAGCGTTGTGCTTCCGTTCCCCTTCACCCACTGAGTGCCAAACCCAGCTGGCTGTGGATAATATATATCATGAACAAAGGCAGGGACAAATCATTCCTGACACGACCTCCATTTTACCCATCAGCCGAAATTGGCCTTCGCAACTTTGAGGAGGCCATCAATCCTGCTTTGATTGCAAGATGTTGCCAGCACTCGAGGGCCTGAGCTGTAGGGAGAGGTTGAGCAGGCTGGGACTCTCGTCCCTGGAGCGCAGGAGGATGAGGGGCGATCTTGTGGAGGTGTGTAAAATCAAGAGAGGAATAGATCGGGTAGATGCACAGAGTCTCGTGCCCAGACTCTAGGGGAATCGAGAACCGGAGGACGTAGGTTTAAGGTGAAGGGGAAAAGATTGTATAGGAACCTGAGGGGTAACTTTTTCACACAAAGGGCGGTGGGTGTATGGAACGAGCTGCTGGAGGAGGTAGTTGAGGCAGGGACTATCGCAACGTTTAAGAAGCAATTAGACAGGTACATGGATAGGACAGATTTAGAGGGATATGGGCCAAACGCGGGCAAGTGGGACTCGTGTAGATGGGGCATGTTAGTCCGTGTGGGCAAGATGGAAGAGGCGAAAACGAAAGGATAAAAACAGTGAAAGTTGCAAGCGTGGGGGAGGGAAGGGGAGAGAGGGAACGTGAGGGTTACTTGAAATGAGTGAAATCAATACTCATACTGCTGGGTTGTAAGACACCAAAGCAAATTAAGTTCAACAGGTAGAGTGAAGAGAGAGAAACCAGAGAGCAGAATAAAGTTTCTGCGCGTTGTAGCATTACAGTTCCAGAGAAAAATGAATAGTGAAAGGCCTGGATAGAATGGATGTGGAGAGGATGTTTCCACTGGTGGGAGAGTCTAGGACCAGAGGTCACAGCCTCAGAATTAAAGGGCGTACCTTTGGAAAGGAGATGAGGAGGAACTTCTTTAGTCAGAGGGTGGTGAATCAGTGGGCTTCGTTGCCACAGACGGCTGTGGAGGCCAAGTCAGTGGATATTTTTAAGGTTGACGGATTCTTGATGTACGTCCTCAATGTCTACGATGAGGCGGGTTGTAAACTGGGGACATTATCCTAGCCTGTGGAAGGACCATTCAGAAGATTCCACTGGGCGGTCACGGTGGCGCAGCGGTAGAGTTGCTGCCTTACAGCTAACGCAGTGCCAGAGACCCGGGTTCCATCCTGACCACGGGCGCCGTCTGTACTGAGTTTGTACGTTCTCCCCGTGACCTGCGTGGGTTTTCTCCAAGATCTTCGGTTTCCTCCCACACTCCAAAGACGTACAGGTTTGTAGGTTAGTTGGCTTGGTAAACGTAAAAATTGTACCTAGTGGGTATGGGATGGTGTTAATGTGCGGGGATCGCTGCTCGGCACGGACCCGATGGGCCGAAGGGCCTGTTTCCATGCTGTATCCCTAGACTAAGCTATATTTATTTCGCTTTCACAGTTTGAAGAAATGCCAGATGATCCAAGTCTTGTTCACAGCACATTGCATGAGATTTTAATAGCAAAATTCAAAATGCTGAAGAAACACAGCGGGCCAGTTAGCATTTGTAGCTTCTTGTGCCTTCAGGAGGCATTTATAAATTGGAATGGCTGAGGTGGAACATTATATATTATTTATTTCAGACTAAAACAAAAATCAAGTTCTGAAATCTCTGGACTTACCTTATTTGCCCCTTATAGATCCGCAGAAGAACAAGTTTAAATTGGGAAACAAGTTTGTCAAAAGATTTTGGCATCATCAACTTCGAAAGGTTTAGTTTAGTTTAGAGATACAACGTAGAAACAGGCCCTTCGGCCCACCGAGTCTGTGCTGACCGGCAATCCCACACACTGGAGACAATTTACAGAAGCCAATTAACCTTCAAACCAGCATGTCTTTGGGATGTGGGAGGAAACCGGAGCACCCGGAGAAAACCCACGCGGTCATGGGGAAAACGTGCAAACTCCACACAGACAGCACCCGAGATCAGGATCGAACCAGGGTCTCTGGCGCTGTGAAGCAGTGGCTTTACCAACTGCACCACCCTGTGACGTACTTGATGGAGTGGCAGAATGGACATCGTATCTGTTCCAGGCATTGCTTGAGGCTCAATCCTGTCTCGTGGTAGAGTTGAACGGAAGACAAACACAAAAAGCTGGAGTAACTCAGCGGGACAGGCAGCATCTCTGGAGAGAAGGAATGGATGATGTTTAGGGTCGAGACCCTTCTTTTCCCTGAATCTGTTTGTATCCCTTCGTTTTCGCCTCCTCCACAGCCAACAATGGACCATTGTGGGCTCCACCTTTCCTTGGCCATCAGTGCCGGCTCTGATTTATTCTGAACCTTTTCATACCTTTAGTTTCCCTCTCCCCTGACTCTCAGACTGAATGAAGGAGTCTTGACCCAAAACATCACACAGTTCAGTTCAGTCGAGTTTATTGTCACGTGTACCGAGCGAGGTACAGTGAAAAGCTTTTTGTTGCGTGCCAACCAGTCAGCGGAAAGGCAACGCACGATTACAATCGATCCATTTACAGCATGTACACACATGATAAGGGAATAACGTTTAGTGCAAGGTAAAGCCAGTAAAGTCCGATCAAGATAGTCCAAGGGTCACCAAGGAAGTAGATAGTAGTCCAGACCTGCTCTCTGGTTGTGCTAGGATTTCCTCAATTTTCTCCTATTCCTTCTCTCCAGAGATGCTGCCCGTCCCGCTGAGTTATTCCAGCATTTTGTGACTATCTTCGATTTAAACCGGCATCTGCAGTTCCTTCCTACACGAACGTTCCAGACCTACTGAGTTACTCCAGCATTTTGTGTCCATCTTAAATTAAAAACCTGCTCTCATTCAATTCAACAGCACTTTTATCTGTCACATGGGCCGAGCGAGGTACAGTGCACTTCATTTCTGTACAGAGTTCAGTACAAGTATCACTCTCCAGGGGCCCTTAGAAACATAGAAAATAGGTGCAGGAGTAGGCCATTCGGCCCTTGGAGCCTGCACCGCCATTCAATATGATCATGGCCGATCATCCAACTCAGTATCCCATACCTGCCTTCTCTCCATACCCCCTGATCCCTTTAGCCACAAGGGCCACATCTAACTCCCTCTTAAATATAGCCAATGAACTGGCCTTAACTACCCTCTGTGGCAGAGAATTCCACAGATTCACCACTCTCTTTGTGAAAAAAAACTTTCTCATCTCGGTCCTAAAAGACTTCCCCCTTATCCTTAAACTGTGACCCCTTGTTCTGGACTTCCCCAACATCGGGAACAATCTTCCTGCATCTAGCCTGTCCAACCCCTTAAGAATTTTGTAAGTTTCTATAAGATCCCCCCTCAATCTTCTAAATTCCATCGAGTACAAGCCGAGTCTATCCAGTCTTTCTTCATATGAAAGTCCTGCCATCCCAGGGATCAATCTGGTGAACCTTCTCTGTACTCCCTCTATGGCAAGAATGTCTTTCCTCAGATTAGGAGACCAAAACTGTACGTAATACTCCAGGTGTAAAAGACGAAATTGCTGAGCATTTGGATAGCAGTAACGGGATCATTCCGAGTCAGCATGGATTTACGAAGGGGAAATCATGCTTGACAAATCTACTGGAATTTTTTGAGGATGTAACTAGGAAAATTGACAGGGGAGAGTCAGTGGATGTGGTGTACCTCGACTTTCAGAAAGCCTTCGACAAGGTCCCACATAGGAGATTAGTGGGCAAAATTAGGGCACATGGTATTGGGGGTAGGGTACTGACATGGATAGAAAATTGGTTGACAGACAGAAAGCAAAGAGTGGGGATAAATGGGGCCCTATCGGAATGGCAGGCAGTGACCAGTGGGGTACCGCAAGGTTCGGTGCTGGGACCCCAGCTATTTACAATATACATTAATGACTTAGACGAAGGGATTAAAAGTACCATTAGCAAATTTGCAGATGATACTAAGTTGGGGGGTAGTGTGAATTGTGAGGAAGATGCAATAAGGCTGCAGGGTGACTTGGACAGGTTGTGTGAGTGGGCGGATACATGGCAGATGCAGTTTAATGTAGATAAGTGTGAGGTTATTCACTTTGGAAGTAAGAATAGAAAGGCAGATTATTATCTGAATGGTGTCAAGTTAGGAGGAGGGGGAGTTCAACGAGATCTGGGTGTCCTAGTGCATCAGTCAATGAAAGGAAGCATGCAGGTACAGCAGGCAGTGAAGAAAGCCAATGGAATGTTGGCCTTCGTAACAAGAGGAGTTGAGTATAGGAGCAAAGAGGTCCTTCTACAGTTGTACCGGGCCCTGGTGAGACCACACCTGGAGTACTGTGTGCAGTTTTGGTCTCCAAATTTGAGGAAGGATATTCTTGCTATGGAGGGCGTGCAGCGTAGGTTCACTAGGTTAATTCTCGGAATGGCGGGACTGTCGTATGTTGAAAGGCTGGAGCGATTGGGCTTGTATACACTGGAATTTAGAAGGATGAGGGGGGATCTTATTGAAACATATAAGATAATTAGGGGATTGGACACATTAGAGGCAGGAAACATGTTCCCAATGTTGGGGGAGTCCAGAACAAGGGGCCACAGTTTAAGAATAAGGGGTAGGCCATTTAGAACGGAGATGAGGAAGAACTTTTTCAGTCAGAGAGTGGTGAAGGTGTGGAATTCTCTGCCTCAGAAGGCAGTGGAGGCCAGTTCGTTGGATGCTTTCAAGAGATAGCTGGATAGAGCTCTTAAGGATAGCGGAGTGATGGGGTATGGGGAGAAGGCAGGAACGGGGTACTGATTGAGAGTGATCAGCCATGATCGCATTGAATGGCGGTGCTGGCTCGAAGGGCTGAATGGCCTACTCCTGCACCTATTGTCTATTGTCTATTGTCACCAATGCCCTGTACAACTGCAGCAGAACCTCCCTGCTCCTACACTCAAATCCCCTTGCTATGAATGCCTAATGTTTGACTAATCTTCTTGAATTTTTTGAAGAGGTTACCAAGGAAATTGATAAGGGCAAGGCTGTGGATGTTGTCTATATGGACTTTAGTAAGGCATTTGACAAGGTTCCACATGGAAGGTTGATTAAGAAGGTTAAATCGTTGGGTATTAATAGTGAGGTTGCAAGATGGATTCAACAATGGCTGAATGGGAGGTACCAGAGGGTAATGGTTGACAATTGTATGTCAGGTTGGTGGCCAGTGTCTAGTGGAGTACCCCAAGGATCTGTGTTGGGTCCACTGTTGTTTGTCATTTACATTAATGATCTGGATGATGGTGTGGCAAATTGGATTAGTAAATATGCAGATGATACTAAGATAGGTGGTGTAGTTAATAATGAAGTAGAGTTTCAAAGTCTACAGAGAGACTTGGGCCTTTTGGAAGGGTGGGCTGAAAGATGGCAGATGGAGTTTAATGCTGATAAGTGTGAGGTGCTGCATTTTGGTAGGACAAATCAAAATAGGACGTACAGGGTAAATGGTAGGGAATTGAGGAATGCAGTGGAACAGAGGGATCTGGGAATAACTGTGCATTGTTCCCTGAAGGTGGAATCTCATGTGGATAGGGTGGTGAAGAAGGCGTTTGGTATGCTTGCCTTTATAAATCAGAGCATCGAGTATAGAAGTTGGGATGTAATGTTAAAATTGTACAGGGCATTGGTGAGGCCGAATCCGGAGTATGGTGTGCAGTTCTGGTCGCCAAATTATAGGAAGGATGTCGACAAAATGGAGAGGGTACAGAGGAGATTTACTAGAATGTTGCCTGGGTTTCAGCACTTAAGCTACAGAGAGAGGTTGAGCAGGTTGGGTCTTTATTCTTTGGAGCGTAGAAGGTTGAGGGGGGACTTGATAGAGGTTTTTTAAATTTTGAGAGGGACGGACAGAGTTGACGTGGGTAGGCTTTTCCCTTTGAGAGTGGGGAAGATTCCAACAAGGGGACATAGCTTCAGAATTGAGGGACAAAAGTTTAGGGGTAACATGAGGGGTAACTTCTTTACTCAGAGGGTGGTGGCTGTATGGAATGGGCTTCCGGTGGAAGTGGTGGAGGCTGGCTCGATTTTATTATTTAAGAGTAAATTGGATAGGTATATGGATAAGAGGGGATTAGAGGGTTATGGTCTGAGTGCAGGTAGATGAGACTAGGTCAGGGAGAGTGGTCGGCGTGGACTGGTAGGGCCGAACGGGCCTGTTTCCGTGCTGTAGTTGTTATATGGTTATATGGTTATACCATTGGCTTTCTTCACTGCCTGCTGCACCTGCATGCCTACTTTCAATGACTGGTGTACCACGACACCCAGGTCTCGTTGCATCTCCCCTTCTCCTAATCGGCCACCATTCAGATAATAGTCTGCTTTCCTGTTCTTGCCACCAAAGTGGATAACCTCACAATTATCACATTATACTGCATCTGCCATGCATTTGCCCACTCACCTAACCTATCCAAGTCACCTTGCAGCCTCCTAGCATCCTCCTCACAGCTAACACTGCCCCCCAGCTTCGTGTCATCTGCAAACTTGGAGATGGTGCATTCAATTCCCTCGTCCAAATCATTAATATATATTGTAAATAGCTGGGGTCCCAGCACTGAGCCTTGCGGTACCCCACTAGTCACTGCTATACATCTCAGATACAGCAAAATTCTCAAGAGGTTTGACGAACATTGACGAACTGTACACTGCAAGGGCCAGGAAGCGAGCGGGCAAGATCATCTCTGACCCCTCTCACCCTGGCGACAAACTCTTTGAAGCACTTCCCTCTGGAAGGCGACTCCGGACTGTCAAAGCAGCCACAGCCAGACATAAAAACAGCTTGTTTCCACCAGCAGTAGCTCTACTCAACAACCAAATGTCTGTCAACTCCTTTTGCCCTGGTATTTTATTTCATTCTTCACATGTTTAAACTATAACGTTTTACTCTTAATTTTTTAGATTTAGATTTTTTAGATTTAGAGATACAGCGCAGAAACAGGCCCTTCGGCCCACCGGGTCCGCGCCGCCCAGCGATCCCCGCACA
Organism: Rhinoraja longicauda; assembly: GCF_053455715.1. Lineage (NCBI taxonomy): Eukaryota > Metazoa > Chordata > Chondrichthyes > Rajiformes > Arhynchobatidae > Rhinoraja > Rhinoraja longicauda. Next base: position 4,172,009 of record NC_135966.1, on the reverse strand, counting down.
CTAACACTATCCTACACCCCACTAGGGATAATTTTTACATTTGCCCAGCCAATTAACCTACATACCTGTACGTCTTTGAAGTGCGGGAGGAAACCGAAGATCTCGGAGAAAACCCACGCAGGTCACGGGGAGAACGTACAAACTCCGTACAGACGGCGCCGTAGTCAGGATTGAACCCGGGTCTCCGGCGCTGCATTCGCTGTAAGGCGGCAACTTTACCGCTGCGCCACCGTGCCGCCCTTTATGTTTGAATGTTTTATGCTTTATTCTTAATTGTTTACTGCACGTCGTGTTGTTACTTGCGAGCGGAGCACCAAGGCATATTCCTTGTGTGTGTACATACTTGGCCAATAAAATGTATTGAATTCAATTCAATTAAATCCAGTACAAGTGTATAGCAGTGGTACACTGAGACAGTGTGCACGTTGCCAGTTTGGGCTCATTTCCCAGTCCCAGACGTTGTGAGTGCAGATACCTTGACATGCCCATGAAGGCCTGTTGTCCTGGCAACGTCGCTGGGTCGGCCTGGCCAAGCGTGGCTGTCTGTATTGCATGCCAATTTAGAAGGACTTTTCTAATTAAATATAGCCATCAGCTGTCTTTATGAGGGATATCTATCTCCAACCCGACCTTGACCAGAGAGGTTGTCGCCAATGAATTCATCTCCCGATTGAGGAGTTGAGGTTCTCAGGATGTTTTCATTCACCGGTTCTCCGATGGAGGGCAGGCATGGAAGGCTAACTCTCAGTCTCGTTGTGTGGTCCTAGGTTGGAGTCACCCACTCGCTCCCTGATCCTTGAGGCACCAAAAGGGGTGTTGATCGAAGCAGAAGCGGGCAACATGGAAGCAGTTTGCCAAACAGAACTGAAGTTGGAATCGGAAGATGGTGAAGTGAGTGAATGAACCCAATTGATTTCAAATGACCAAGGGCAACATACGATACGGTGCGATAGAACTTTATTTAGATTTTTTTTTAGATTTAGAGATACAGCGCGGAAACAGGCCCTTCGGCCCACCGAGTCCGCGCCGCCCAGCGATCCTCGCACACTAACACTATCCTACACACACTAGGGACAATTTTTACATTTTACCCAGTCAATTAACCTACAAACCTGTGCGTCTTTGGAGTTTGGGAGGAAACCGAAGATCTTGGAGAAAGCCCACGCAGGTCACGGGGAGAACGTACAAACTCCGTACAGACGGCGCCCGTAGTCAGGATCGAACCAGGGTCTCCGGCGCTGCATTCGATGTAAGGCAGCAACTCTGCCGCTGCGCCACCGCGCCGCCCAGGAAGGAAATTGATCTGCCAAACAGCCATAAAAAAACGCAAAATACATGAATCGTGACATTAAAGTGACGAGTGGAAAGGCTTGGGGGGTGTGCAAAGATTGTGGGGGGAGGGAGGGAGGGGAGTCAGTCTCAGTCTCAGTCTCAGTCTACCCCACGGCAGAAGGGAGAGGGGTTGTACAGTTTGATAGCCACAGGGAAGAAGGATCTCCTGTGGCGTTCTGTGCTGCATCTGAATCTAGGAACTGCAGATGCTGGTCTATAATAAAAGACACAAAGTGCTGGAGTAACTCAACGGGCCAGGCAGCATCTCTGGAGAACGTGTATCGGTGAAAATGGATCCCGACCTGCGATATCACCAATCCATGTTCTGTGTTCTCCAGAGATGCTGCCTGACCTGCTGAGTTACTCCAGCACTCTGTGTGTTTTTTGGTAAACCAGCATCTGCAGTTCCTGGTGGAACTGAGGTTCCTGGTGGAATTGAGTGCAAGAGAGGTGGAAGTGGATGGCAAAGGCCTTCACAAGAATGAAGTAAATTCAAAATAATAGGAGAGAGCTAGATAGAGCTCTTAAGGATAGCGGAGTGAGGGGGTATGGGGAGAAGGCAGGAACGGGGTACTGATTGAGAGTGATCAGCCATGATCGCATTGAATGGCGGTGCTGGCTCGAAGGGCTGAATGGCCTACTCCTGCACCTATTGTCTATTGTCTATTGTTTATTGAATCTGAAGGGCAACTTTTTCACTGAAGGGGTGCTGAGTTTCTGGAAGGGGCTGCCAGAGGAGGTAGTAGAGGCAGGTACTATCAGGTTTAGGTTTATTATTGTCACCTGTCCCAAAGTACAGTGAAAAACTTTGCTTTTTGCACACTTTTCAATCAGATCAGATAATACAATACATAAAATCCTCGTATGTTGCAAAACATACTTGGCTAATAAAGTATGATTACGATTATGAGATACAATGAAATCAAACTCCAGTACAATAGGTGGAGCAAAGGGGAAGATACAGAGTGGAGAATATAGTTCTCAGCATTGTAGCGCATCAGTTCCACAGACAAAGTCCAATGTCCGCAATGAGGCAGAGGTGAATCGGACAGTGCCCTAATTTAGTTTCGTTTAGTTTATTGTCACGTGTACCGAGGCTTTTTGTTGCGTGGTAACCAGTCAGCAGACAGACAATACATGATTACAATCAATCTATTTGCAGTGTACAGATACACGATGAGGGAATAACTTTTAGTGCAAGGGGCCACAGTTTAAGAATAACGGGTCGGCCATTTAGAACGGAGATGATGAAAAACTTTTTCAGTCAGAGAGTTGTGAATCTGTGGAATTCTCTGCCTCAGAAGGCAGTGGAGGCCAATTCTCTGAATGCATTCAAGAGAGAGCTAGATAGAGGGAGGGGGTATGGGCAGAAGGCAGGAACGGTACTGATTGAGAATGATCAGCCATGATCACATTGAATGGCGGTGCTGGCTGTTATCAGGCAACCACAACCAGAGAACAGTGCTGAACTACTATCTACCTCTTTGATGTCCCTTGGGCTATCATTGACTGGACATTGCTGGCTTAGACAATAGACAATAGGTGCAGGAGGAGGCCATTCGGCCCTTCGAGCCAGCACTGCCATTCAATGTGATCATGGCTGATCATTCTCAATCAGTACCCCGTTCCTGCCTTCTCCCCATACCCCCTGACTCCGCTATCCTTAAGAGCTCTATCCAGCTCTCTGTTGAATGCATTCAGAGAATTGGCCTCCACTGCCTTCTGAGGCAGAGAATTCCACAGATTCACAACTCTCTGACTGAAAAAGTTTTTCCTCATCTCAGTTCTAAATGGCCTACCCCTTATTCTTAAACTGTGGCCCCTTGTTCTGGACTCCCCCATCACTGGGAACATGTTTCCTGCCTCTAACGTGTCCAACCCCTTAATAATCTTATATGTGTCGATAAGATCTCCTCTCATCCTTCTAAATTCCAGTGTATACAAGCCTAGTCGCTCCAGTCTTTCAACATATGATAGTCCCGCCATTCCGGGAATTAACCTAGTAAACCTACGCTGCACGCCGTCAATAGCAAGAATATCCTTCCTCAAATCTGGAGACCAAAACTGCACACAGTACTCCAGGTACGGTCTCACTAGGGCCTTGTACAACTGCAGAAGGACCTTTTTGCTCCTATACTCAACTCCTCTTGTTATGAAGGCCAACGTTCCATTGGCTTTCTTCACTGCCTGCTGTACCTGCATGCTTCCTTTCAGTGACTGATGCACTAGGACACCCAGATCTCGTTGTACGTCCCCTTTTCCTAACTTGGTTATTGGTGATATTGAATCTGAGAAATTTGAAGTTTTCGACCATCTGCTTATGGAAGGTCAATTGAGAAGCCTGATAACAGAGGGGAAGTAGCTGTTCCTGAGAATATCAGCATTTAAAAGACACTTGGACAGGTACATGGATAGAAAAGTTTTAGAAGGATACAGAGCAGATTTAGGCAAATGGGAGTAGGTTAGATGAGGCATCTCCGTTGGCATGGACATGTTTCCGTGATGTGTCTTCGGCTGCAGTTTGGTTTGGTTTAAGTTTAGTTGGGAGACACAGCGCGGAAACACTGAGTTAGTCCACGCTACCCAGCGATCCCCGCACACTAGCGCTATCCTACACACACTAGGAACAATTCACCATTTAACCTGAAGCCAATTAACCTGCAAACCTGTACGTCTTTGGAAAACTCAGGGACGGGAAGAACGTACGAACTCCGGACAGACAGCGCCCGTAGTCAGAATTGAAGCCGTGTCTCTGGTGCTCTGAGGCAGCAACTCTGTCGCTGTGATGCCCTAACTTGGCCACAAAATGCGTCAACGTCAGGAGCCCTGGTACTGAGCATGGTGCCAGTGTGCAGACTCCTCTTGTCCATTTGTACAAATAGTGTAAGGAAATAACTGCAGACGCTGGTACAAATCGAAGGTATTTATTCACAAAATGCTGGAGTGACTCAGAGGTCAGGCAGCATCTCAGGAGAGAAGGAATGGGTGACGTTTCAGGTCGAGACCCTTCTTCAGACTGATGTCAGGGGGGCGGGACAAAGGAAGGATATAGGTGGAGACAGGAAGATAGAGGGGGATCTGGGAAGGGGGAGGGGAAGAGAGGGACAGAGGAACTATCTAAAGTTGGAGAAGACAATGTTCATACCGCTGGGCTGCAAGCTGCCCAGGCGAAATATGAGATGTTGGTTAACAGCACCATGGGTACATGTTATTTGGTGTAAGGTGGGGCCAATGTCACCATGTCATGGTCATCCAGCGCTCTACTGCTTTTAGTGTGGGTTTATGGTTCAAGCAGGTCAACGTCAAATTCAACTTGGAGACACAAGAGACTGCAGATTCTGGAATCTTGAGCAACACAAAGAGCTGGAGGAACTCAGGGACAGTTTCTTCCCAGCTGTTATCAGGCAACTGAACCATCCCACCACAACCAGAGAGCGGAACTGAACCACTGTCGGACTATCTTTGATCGGACTTCACCTTACACGCAACATTATTCCCTTATCATACATCTGCACACTGTAAATGGCTTGATTGTAATCATGCCTCAGAAGGCAGTGGAGGCCAATTCTCTGAATGCATTCAAGAGAGAGCTAGATAGAGCTCTTAAGGATAGCGGAGTCAGGGGGTATGGGGAGAAGGCAGGAACGGGGTACTGATTGAGAATGATCAGATATGATCACATTGAATGGCGGTGCTGGCTTGAAGGGTCGAATGGCCTCCTCCTGCACCTATTGTCTATTGTCTATTGTGTTGTCTTAGACAATAGACAATAGACAATAGGTGCAGGAGGAGGCCATTCGGCCCTTCGAGCCCGAGTCTTTCTGCTGACTGGACAGCACGCAACAAAAGCTTCTCACTGTACACGTGACAATAAACTAAACTGAACCAAACAGAAACAACAATATCACTTCAGCAAATCGCACTCTGCTGGTTAATAAAATCCACCGCACATTCTCCAGTGAATGGATTCCAGTGCTCAACCTGTGTTGCAAAATTCACTTCAGTTAATTCGGTTAAAAATTCACACTACCTCAGTGAATAGAAATCACATTAGTATCTTGTTTCATGAAACCCACGGCACTCTGTTACAATATGACTTTGGTATCTCCGTACGCGAGTCAACACTAAACCTGCGACTGTACACTCTCAGTCTGAAGAAGGGTCTCGACCCGAAACGTCACCCATTCCTTCCCTCCAGAGATGCTGCCTGTCCCGCTGAGTTACTCCAACTTTTTGCGTGTATCTTTGATTTAAACCAGCATCTGCAGTTCCTTTCTCCACTATACAGTCTGTGTTCCTTATTAATAAACTCCATTAACTAAGCTCCATTAACGGCTAATAAAAGCCGTCGCAAACTTGAGTTAATGAAATTCATTACACTGCCTCAGTTAAAGAAATGGACTGCACATCCTCAGTTAAAGAAATGGACTGGACTCCTTCGGTTAATCAAATCCACAGTACAAACTCCATGAATAAAGAACACACTGCCCTGCCATAGTTAATAAAATACATTGCACGATCACAGTTAATAAAGTTATCTGCACTCCCACCATTCATGAAATCCACTTCTTGAGGAAGAAAGAACTATAGATCGTTAGTCTGACATGCACTGCAGGGAAAATGCTGGAATGAATTGTCATCAATTCTCACAGACGAATTGAGAGTGTGTTCAGGCTGACCACAGCTCGAGCAGTTCTTCCATTTTGTGGACTTTCTGAATGGGAACACAGGCCGGGCAGATCCAGTCTGGACTCCTTCACAGTCCCTTCGATCGCATTGTCCGCACGTGATATTACGTCAATCTTTGTCCAATATTCGAAGATAGGCACAAAAAGCTGGAGTAACTCAGCGGGTCAGGCAGCGTCTCTGGAGAGAAGGAATCGGGTCTTTGTCCAATGATCGTTAATTTGGAAACATAGGAATATAGAAAATAGGTGCAGGAGTAGGCCATTCGGCCCTTAGAGCCAGCACCGCCATTCAATATGATCATGGCTGATCATCCAAAATCAGTACCCCGTTCCTGCTTTCTCCCCATATCCCTCGATTCCGTTTAGTTCACTTTAGTTTATTATCATGGTACAGAGCATGCAACAAAAGCTTTTCACTGTACCCTCCCCTGACATCAGTCTGAAGAAGGGTCTCGACCCGAAACGTCACCCACTCCTCCTTCTCTCCAGAGATGCTGCCCGACCCGCTGAGTTACTGCAGCATTTTGTGTCTCGGCTGATCATGGCTGATCATTCTCAATCCCTTTGATGGTGGGGAGGTCAGTACCCGCGATGGACCGGGCATTGTCCACCACTCTCTCAATAGACAATAGACAATGGACAATAGGTGTAGTCTATTCGGGCCCTTCGAGCCAGCACCGCCATTCAATGTGATCATGGCTGATCATTCTCAATCAGTACCCCGTTCCTGCCTTCTCCCCATACCCCCTGACTCCGCTATCCTTAAGAGCTCTATCTAGCTCTCTCTTGAATGCATTCAGAGAATTGGCCTCCACTGCCTTCTGAGGCAGAGAATTCCACAGATTCACAACTCTCTGAGTGAAAAAGTTTTTCCTCATCTCCGTTCTAAATGGCCTACCACTTATTCTTAAACTGTGGCCCCTTGTTCTGGACTCCCCCAACATTGGGAACATGTTTCCTGCCTCTAATGTGTCCAATCCCCTAATTATCTTATATGTTTCAATAAGATCCCCCCTCATCCTTCTAAATTCCAGTGTATACAAGCCTAATTGCTCCAGCCTTTCAACATACGACAGTCCCGCCATTCCGGGAATCAACCTAGTGAACCTACGCTGCACGCCCTCAATAGCAAGAATATCCTTCCTCAAATTTGGAGACCAAAACTGCACACAGTACTCCAGGTGCGGTCTCACCAGGGCCCGGTACAACTGTAGAAGGACCTCTTTGCTCCTATACTCAACTCCTCTTGTTATGAAGGCCAACATTCCATTGGCTTTCTTCACTGCCTGCTGTACCTGCATGCTTCCTTTCAGTGACTGATGCACTAGGACACCCAGATCTCGTTGAACATCCCCTCTTCCTAACTTGACACCATTCAGATAATAATCTGCCTTTCTATTCTTACTTCCAAAGTGAGTAACCTCACATAGCACTGATAGAACATAGAATAGTACAGATAGAGTCCGAAGAAGGGTCTCGACCCAAAACGTCACCCATTCCTTCTCCCCAGAGATGCTGCCTGTCCCGCTGAGTTACTCCAGCTTTTTGTGTCTATCTATTATTGCCTGTCGTTCTTCTGAAATCATTTTCTTGTTCCAAGTGGATTCATAGAGTCATAGAGTCACATAGCACGGAAACAGGCCCTTCAGCCCAACTTGCCGATGCTGACCAAGATGCCCCCAATCTTTGCCAGTCCCACATATTTTCCACCAGAGATGCTGCCTGACCTGCTGAGTTACTCCAGCATTTTGTGTCTATCCTTGGTGTAAACCAGCATCTGCAGTTCCTTCCTACACCACTGTAATCCCTCCTACATAGAACAGTACTGTACGGGAGCAGGCCCTTCGGCCCACAATGTCTGTGCTGATCATGATGCCAAGTTGAACTAATCTTTGCTTGCTCGTGTTCCCCATCCCTGCATATCAGCGTGCCTTCCAAAAAGCCTCTAAATACCACTATCAAATCTGCCTCCACTACTACCCCACTCCAAGCACCCACCACCCACTTGCCCTGCACATCTATATACTAATACTCCCGTTTGTTTGTTTGTTTGTTCCTGAACTACAGCCAAAACGGTACACGATAGCGCGACAATTTTAGGCCCACCTTACTCACCGTCGTCCCTTTGGTGCTAATGGAAGAAGTTTCATTGAAATCGATGTTATAGTTTTCAAGTTATTCACATTTTAAAGTTTAAATTATCTAAGGTTATAAGATTATTAAGGGGTTGGACACGTTAGAGGCAGGAAACATGTTCCCAATGTTGGGGGAGTCCAGAACAAGGGGCCACAGTTTAAGAATAAGGGGTAGGCCATTTAGAACTGAGATGAGGAAAAACTTTTTCAGTCAGAGAGTTGTGAATCTGTGGAATTCTCTGCCTCAGAAGGCAGTGGAGGCCAATTCTCTGAATGCATTCAAGAGAGAGCTAGATAGAGCTCTTAAGGATAGCGGAGTCAGGGGGTATGGGGAGAAGGCAGGAACGGGGTACTGATGGAGAATGATCAGCCATGATCACATTGAATGGCGGTGCTGGCTCGAAGGGCCAAATGGCCTCCTCCTGCACCTATTGTCTATTGTCTATAAATCTATCTCCAAGGGAGGGAGGGGGGAGGGAGGGGAGAGGGAGGAGGATAACGACGTTGTGGGGGATGGAGTGGGGGGTGAGGGGGAGGAGGGGAAGGGGGGAAGGGGAAGGCGAGGAGAGGGAGTGGAGGGGGAGGGGGAGGGAGGAGGAAGGGGAGTATGAAGAGGGGGTGGAGGGAGGGGGAGGTGGGTGGAGGAGGCGAGGAGAGGGAGTGGAAGGGGGAAGGGGAGGGGAGGGGAAGAAGGGTTGGAGGGAGGGAGGGGGAGGGGGAGAGGGAGAGGGAGGGGAGGGGAGAGGATGGGAGAGGGGGAGGAGAGGGTGCTGCACCAATGCAGGTGAGGTTTGGGCCCAACTGGGTCAACTTGGTCCAGTTTCCTTTAAAATTTGCTCCTTTCACCTTGACTCCTATAAATAAGATTAGTTAATGAATGTTCAATCATTTAATAATTGCGCAGTGCTTTCTGGATTAGTACAGTGTTAACAATTTATTTAAACCGTGCAATGTTTTCAAAATGAATAAATCCCTTCAAGCATCATATTTTAAAATGTTTGTGTGTGTGTGTGTGTGTGTGTGTGTGTGTGTGTGTGTGTGTGTGTGTGTGTGTGTGTGTGTGTAAGTTAGCATTCCGACACTGAAATTGAAAACCTTGTGGCAGATGTACTGCCAGAGCAATATCTGTCATGTTTTAAGGTTCTGTCCCATGGTCTACTCACATTAAGTGAGATGACATTGTTTGAAATTAATACCAGCGTTCTGGCAGCCAGCCAGTGCCATTCCTGCCTGCTCAGTGAATTCAAATCTCCAGGGTCAATTTACCATGATGTCCTCCCTCTCTCTCTCTCCCCGAGCTTCCAGACTTCATTGTCAAATGTGCAATCCCTTTGTTCTCTCGACTGGGGCAATTACAATAGGTGACGGGGCTGCGGCACGGTGGCGCAGCGGTAGAGTTTGCTGCCTCACAGCGCCAGAGACCCGGGTTCGATTCTGACCGCGGGTGCTGTCTGTGCGGAGTTTGCATGTTCTCCCTGTGACCGGGTGCTCCGGTTTCCTCCCACACTCCAAGGACACGCAGGTTTGTGTGCAATTGGCTTCTGAAATGAGGACGGAGATGAGGAAGAACTTTTTCACCCAGAGAGTTGTGAAACTGTGGAATTCCCTGCCACAGAAGGCAGCGGAGGCCAATGCACTGGGTGTTTTCAAGAGAGATTTAGCTCTTAGGGCTAACGGAATCAAGGTATATTAACGGGTAATCAATGGGGTACTGATTGTGGATGATCAGCCATGGTCACAATGAATGGCGGTGCTGGCTCAAAGGGCCGAATGGCCTCCTCCTGCACCTATTTTCTATGTTTCTATGTTTCTGTAAATTGTTCCTAGTGTGTCGGATAGAACTGGTGGACAGGGTGATCCATGATCGGTGTGGACTCGTGGGTCAAAGGGCTTGTTTCCAAACTGCACCTCATAACTAACTTATTGGGATTGCTCTACAAAAGTATTTTGACAGGAACCCCAAGACACAAAGGAGACACAAGAGACTGCAGATGCTGGAATCTTGGGCAAAAAACAAAATGAGGGAGGAACTCGGTGGGTCAGGCATAGGGGTTGCCAACTTCCTTACTTCCCAAATAAGGGACAAGGTGATGTCACCGCGCCGCGCCCCATGTGATCTCACCCAGCCAGTGGCCACGTGCTCCCGCTCCACCAATGGCGGCCGCCCGGGTCGGGAGGCGTGTTGCTACGCAACCTCCGTTAGGCGACGCCCGGGCCTCCAGGGCTCTACTGTCTGGGCCTACAGTGTCCAGGCCTACAGTGTCCGGGCCTACAGTGTCCGGGCCTACAGTGTCCAGGCCTACAGTGTCCAGGCCTACAGTGTCCGGGCCTACAGTGTCCGGGCCTACAGTGTCCGGGCCAGTGTCCGGGCCTACAGTGTCCGGGCCTACAGTGTCCGGGCCTACAGTGTCCGGGCCAACAGTATCCGGGCCTACAGTGTCCGGGCCTACAGTGTCCGGGCCTACAGTGTCCGGGCCTACAGTGTCCGGGCCTACAGTGTCCGGGCCTACAGTGTCCGGGCCAACAGTATCCGGGCCTACAGCGCCCCCCAGGTCTAATACAGGACAAGGGCGGTCCCGTACGGGTCAAACTAATTAAGCCCAATATACGGGATGTCCCGGCTAATACGGGACAGTTGGCAACCCAGTCAGGCAGCATCTGTGGAGGGAGATCGACAGACGATCTTTTGGGTCGGGTGTCTGAAGATGGATCTCGACCTGAGCCTTTGTCTGTTCATTCCCTCCACACATGCTGCCCGCCCGCTGAGTTCCTCCAGCACTTTCTGCTTTGTCCATGAGGTAGTTGTGGCAGGTACGATAACAACCTGCACAGGTACATGGATGGGGAGAAGGCAGGAACGGGGTACTGATTGAGAATGATCAGCCATGATCACATTGAATGGCGGTGCTGGCTCGAAGGGCCGAATGGCCTACTCCTGCACCTATTGTCTATTGTCTATTGTCTAACTACACTATACTAATCCACCTCCACCCCCGGCAGCGCATTTTAATCAAGTCTTTCATCTTGTTTTTTTTGCTTCTTCGTTCAGATCGTTTTGGATGCCAGGGAAATCAAACTGCCCAGACTACCCTTGGGATCATTCACCTCCACACCGTCTGCACGAGTAAACGTCTTCGAGCTGTGCGTCTGCCCGAATGGAAAGCTCTTCCTTTCTCAAGCCGGGGTGGGGTCCACCTGTCAAATAAACAGCAGTGCCTGTCTATAAAGCCCGGAGAGTGTGGGGTGGGCGGACGGGGGTGGGGTGGGGGGGGGGGGGGGGGGGGGGGAGGGGGGGCAGGAGAAGAGAGGGGAAGAAAAGAGACGGAGAGACAAAGTCCACAGGCGCCATCGCCAACCGGCAGAGACTTGCTAAGCGGTCGGGCGTTCCGCGTTACTTGAGCCTGCCGTGCCCCCCGGACTTCGGGTAGACTTTTCCGCTGACCGATTTCAACCCTGTTCAAACAATGTCGTCTCGGAGCAGGATGGGGAGAGGCGAGTCGTTTATACTGAGGCGTGTGTGTGTGTGTGTGTGTGTGTGTGTGTGTGTGCGCGCGTTCCTACAAAATCTCTGTTCAAAGAGGGAGGACAAAAATAAAACAAAAGTATGCCATTGCCTTAACTGAAAGCGCTCAGCGAGGAAAGCACATTATTTTTAGGCTTCAAGCGTGTAAATTGGGGAAAGTGCAAAGAGTAAAGATATAAAGTAAAGCTGATGGACTTCCACTGTGGAAGCTAGTCCGGTTATCATCAAGTTTGCGGACTGTGAAGGTTTTGGTCGTGTTACGTTAGAAAGGAGAGGAGAAGGTGAGGAGACGGTGTAACAAGGGTAACGTTGTTTAATTTCTACCTTAAGGGAACGGTGACGGTGGGCGTCGGTTATCCCAATAATCCCGTTTTTGAGGGATTTTTCTTTGTCAGCGTACTCCAGTTACACTGTTCCTTTTGAAGTCTTAACATCATAAAACGTTGATCGATGAATAAATTCTTTCACTTTTTTAATCCTTTTTTTCGGGGGAAGTTTGTTGAATTAATCGAATACGGCACAGCGGCGCCAGCTGTGGGCGGTACGTTGGGCAGTGGGTAGTGCTGCTCCCGCGCAGCGCCAGGGACCCCGGTTCGATGCTGTCCGCGCGGAGTCCTGCACGTCCTCCCCGGGTGCTCCGGTTTCCTCCCACATCCCCTGAGACGTGCGGGTTTAAAGGTCAATCGGCCCTCTGCAAATTGACCCTGGCGGTGTAGGGATTGGATGCGGAAAGTGGGATAACATAAAGACTAGTGTGAACTGGTCGGCATGGACTCGGTGGGCCGAAGGGCCTGTTTCCAAACTACAACTTAAACTAAAGTAAACTACAGAGATGGCACAGTGGCGCAGCGGTAGAGTTGCTGCCTTACAGCACCTGAGACAAGGATTCAATGCGGTTTCCTGCAGGTGCTCCAGTTTCATCCCACAATCCAAAGACGTGTAGGTTTGTAGGCTAATTGGCTGCTGTAAATAGTCCCTAGTGTGTGGGATAGAACTAGCGGACGGTCAGCATGGACTTGGAGGGCCGAAGGGCCTGTTTCCACATTGTATCTCTAAACTAAACTACAGAGGTAGTACTGTATATTCAAAGATGACGTCTCTTTAGTGGGGTATTAAAGCTTTGTCTACTTTTACGGGTGTAAAAGGAGCCTGGGTTTTTTGCGAATAAAATATTAATTCCCTCAAACAAAGAAGGGAAATAAAACTTCTGTTATATTAGATGGAAATCCATGACAGAGCAAGATAAGTTCCATGGTTGTACATATAACAGGTAGCAGTGCACAATAACTCATTGGATGTGAAATGTCTTTGGGCAAGGGATAAGTTCTTAAACACAAGATCTCTTAAGGGTATCAAACCGAAACATCTCCCATTCCTTCTCTCCAGAGATGCTGCCTGTCTCCCTGAGTTAATCCAGTGCTTTGTGTCCACCTTCGGTTTAAACCAGCACCAGCAGTTAAACAATAGACAATAGGTGCAGGAGGAGGCCATTCGGCCCTTCGAGCCAGCACCGCCATTCAATGTGATCATGGCTAATCATTATCAATCTGTACCCATTTCCTGCCTTCTCCCCATACCCCCTGACTCCGCTATCCTTAAGAGCTCTATCTAGCTCTCTCTTGAATGCATTCAGAGAATTTGCCGCCACTGCCTTCTGAGGCAGAGAATTCCACAGATTCACAACTCTCTGACTGAAAATGTTTTTCCTCATCTCCGTTCTAAATGGCCTACCCCTTATTCTTAAACTGTGGCCCCTGGTTCTGAATTCCAGTGTATACAAACCTAGTCGCTCCAGTCTTTCAACATATGACAGTCCCGCCATTCCGGGAATTAACCTAGTAAACCTACGCTGCACGCCCTCAATAGCAAGAATGTCCTTCCTCAAATTTCCATCCTATACGTCAGTTCCAACCTATACATCACTCTCATAATGATAACGATAAAACTTTATTCATCTCGGGGGGGGAATTGGCCTGGCGACAATCACAGCCCACAAGGTCCGCAAAACCACACCAAAACTTGAAATTAAAAGTGAAAAAGAAAATGAAAAAGACAAGTGACTGTTGGCTGGCTGCTGTGTGCACGGCGCCTTCACCGGAACAAACGTACAAACAAACAAACACAGACTAATCTCCTGGGCAGAGGATTCTAAACTAGAGTGCCCCCCCCACCCCCCACACATCGGGTCCCCCTTTGTTCTCCCACCGTCCCTCACGGCGCTCCCCCCACCGAGTCCTCCATTGTTCTTCACGGCGCTCCCCCCCCCCACTGGGTCCTCCATTGTTCTTCACGGCGCTTCCCCCCCCCCCCAGCGGGTCCTCCATTGTTCTTCATGGCGGTTCCTCCCCACGCCGGGTCCCCATTGTCTTCCCCTCCCTCCCCCTCCTCACGCTCATCGACCGCGAGGCTCCCATCGCCACCACCGCCGAGGCTCCTTCGGCCCAGGCAGGCCTCGCCGCCCGGCATCACCGCCCGGCATCACCGCGGTCCTCCGGGAGGCCTGTGGGACGAGTCGGGCCGACCGGGGCGCGTTCCGGTCTTCGGCCGTCGTCCTGGCCGGTTGTTCAGCGGGTCAACCATTGCCTGCACAGCTCCTCCGGGACACTTGAGATTTGATGGATATTACAGAGAAACGCAGTGCTGGAGGCACAATGTTGAAGTAGTGCCTGCCCTTTTATATTAGACCACAAGGTGCTGGAGTAATTCATTGGGTCAGGCAGCAGCTCTGGTGGACATGGACAGGTGACCTTTCGAGTTGGGATCCTTCTTAAGACTGATAAATGTGAGGTTATCCACTTTGGCGGCAAGAACAGGAAAGCAGAGTATTACCTGAATGGTGAACGATTAGGAGAAGGGGAGATGCAACGTGACCTGGGTGTCATGGTGCACCAGTCATTGAAAGCAAGCATGCAGGTGCAGCAGGCAGTGAAGAAAGCGAATGGTATGTTGGCATTCATAGCAAGAGGATTTGAGTTTAGGAGCAGGGAGGTCCTACTGCAGTTGTACAGGGCCTTGGTGAGACCGCACCTGGAGTATTGTGTGCAGTTTTGGTCTCCTAATCTGAGGAAAGACGTTCTTGCCTTAGAGGGAGTACAGAGAAGGTTGACTAGATTGTTCCCTGGGATGGCGGGACTTTCATATGAAGAAAGATTGGATAGACTAGGCTTGTACTCGCTGGAATTTAGAAGACTGAGGGGGGATCTTATAGAAACATATAAAATTCTTAAGGGGTTGGAGAGGCTAGATGCGGGAAGATTGTTCCCGATGTTGGGGAAGTCCAGAACCAGGGGTCACAGCTTAAGGATAAGGGGGAAGTCTTTTAGGACCGAGATGAGAAAACATTTCTTCACACAGAGAGTGGTGAGTCTGTGGAATTCTCTGCCACAGAAGGTAGTTGAGGCCAGTTCATTGGCTATATTTAAGAGGGAGTTAGATGTGGCCCTTTTTGCTAAAGGGATCAGGGGGTATGGAGAGAAGGCAGGTACAGGCTACTGAGCTGGATGATCAGCCATGATCATATTGAATGGCAGTGCGTACAGGCTTGAAGGGCCGAATGGCCTACTCCTGCACCTATTTTCTATGTTTCTATGTTTCTATGATAGTGGGGTGGGATGAAAGGTAGATACAGGTGATGTACAAGCCCTCAATTAGCCTGGTTCTCCCCTCCCCCTCCTCCCCTCCTCCCCCTCCACCTCCTCCTCCACCTCCTCCTCCTCCTCCTCCCCTTCACCCTCCCCTTCCTCCTCACCCCTCCTCCTCCTCTTCCTCCTCCCCCCTTCCCCCTCCTCTTCCTCCTCCTCCCCCTCCTCCTCCTCCCCCCCCCCCCTCCTCCCACACCCTACCCTGTGCCCCAGTTGGACTTGCACCCATTTCTCCCCTCTCCTTCCCCTTCCACCTATATTCCTTGCTCTAGCTGGGCGGCGCGGTGGCGCAGCGGTAGAGTTGCTGCCTCACAGCGCCAGAGACCCGGGTTCGATCCCGACTACGGGTGCTGTCTGTACGGAGTTTGCACGTTCTCCCCGTGACCTGCGTGGGTTTTCTCCGGGCGTTCCGGTTTCCTCCCACACTCCAAAAACATACCAGGTGCTGTTTTTTAATTAAAGTATTTTTCCCCCTGTTATTGGACTGCTGATTACCAGTCTGGGACACGTTTTGATATTTTTCACAGTAATAGATGAACCCTCTGGTCCTAGAAAATAAAAGCTGTTCATTATGGAAAGATTAATGTGTTTTCATGCAGGCTGTTGTCGTGTGAGGTCGATTTTTTTAAGTTAAAATTAATTGTTTGCAATACATTCCTCCACATTTCACTGCAGTCAATCCTAGATTTTATACAGCGAGCCCATATCATGGGCAGTGCCACGTAAACAGGTCTATCCATCAGCTCAAATTAACTATAGTATGGCGTGATTGCAGTTTATTGGTGGAGGTCTGAGGTAAATAAAATAAATTGAACTGTTAGTGAAATGGCAGCGCAGAATTACAAAGAATTTACAGTGTGGAAAAGGTGCTTCCATCCACCCTGTCGTATGTTGAAAGACTGGAGCGACTAGGCTTGTACACACTGGAATTTAGAAGGATGAGAGGAGATCTTATCAAAACGTATATGATTATTAAGGGGTTGGACACGTTAGAGGCAGGAAACATGTTCCCAATGTTGGGGGAGTCCAGAACAAGGGGCCACAGTTTAAGAATAAGGGGTAGGCCATTTAGAACTGAGATGGGGAAAAACTTTTTCAGTCAGAGAGTTGTGAATCTGTGGAATTCTCTGCCTCAGATGGCAGTGGAGGTCAATTCTCTGAATACATTCAAGAGAGAGCTAGATAGAGCTCTTAAGGATAGCGAAGTCATGGGGAGAAGGCAGGAACGGGGTACTGATTGAGAATGATCAGTCATGATCACATTGAATGGCGGTGTTGGCTCGAAGGGCCGAATGGCCTCGTCCTGCACCTATTGTCTATTGTTTTATTGAGTGCTCTCTGCAAACCTGTTCCTTTCTTCCACACAAACCAACTTCCTCTTAAATGGAAGATAGACGCAAAATGCTGGAGTAACTCAGCGGGTCAGGCAGCATCTCTGGAGAACATGGACACAGAGTGCTGGAGTAACTCAGCGGGTCAGGCAGCATCTCTGGAGAACATGGACACAGAGTGCCGGAGTAACTCAGCGGGTCAGGCAGCATCTCTGGAGAACATGGACACAGAGTGCTGGAGTAACTCAGCGGGTCAGGCAGCATCTCTGGAGAACATGGACACAGAGTGCTGGAGTAACTCAGCGGGTCAGGCAGCATCTCTGGAGAACATGGACACAGAGTGCTGGAGTAACTCAGCGGGTCAGGCAGCATCTCTGGAGAGAAGGAACGGGTAATGTTTCGGGTCGAGACCCTTCTTCAGACTGAGAGTCAGGGGAGAGGGAGGCACAGAGATAAGGGAGTGTAAGGTGGTGAAACGTGACAAAGGGGATGGAGATCAAGGAAAATGTAGAATAGGACATCGTTAGCTCGGAGAAGATAACAGCAAAGCAAACTCTTAAATGGGCCTCAGCTATTTGACTCGAGCACGTCCATCTATGAAGGATTTTTGCCAGGTGAACCAAATATTACCAGAATGATGACACAAGGAACTGCAGATGCTGGTTTATACCAAAGATGGACACAGAGTGCTGGAGTAACTCAGCGGGTCAGGCAGCATCTCTGGAGAACACGGATAGGTGACGTTTCACAGAGTGCTGGAGTAACTCAGCGGGTCAGGCAGCATCTCTGGAGAACACGGATAGGTGACGTTTCAGGTTGGAACCCTTTTCTGACGGCTCATTCCACACACCCACCACCCTGTGTGTAGAAAAGCTACCCTTCAGGTTCCGATCAAATCTTTCCCTCCTCACCTTAAACCTATGTCCCCTACTCTGGGTAAAAGACTCTGTGTTTACCCGATCTATTGCTCTCATGATTTTGTACGCCTCTATAAGATCATTTTGGAATCAAACATTTTCTTCTCAATTTTCAACCTAAAAGTAGGACTAAGTTCCCCTCTTCACCCCCTTCAATCTATATCCCTCCCTCTGGCTTTACATTTCACTCTTCTTTCACCCCTTTTCTCCACATCTGACACCTTTTCGTCTCCTTTCCATCTCTCGCCTTTGTCCACACATCCTCTTCACCTGTATCCACCTATCACTTGCCAGGATTCTGAAATGAGACTGAAGAATGTCCCAACCCGAACCATCACCTATCCATGTTCTCCACAGATGCTGCCTGACCCGCTGAGTTACTCCAGCACTCTGTGAAACGTCACCTATCCATGTTCTCCACAGATGCTGCCTGACCCGCTGAGTTACTCCAGCACTCTGTGAAACGTCACCTATCCATGTTCTCCAGAGATGCTGCCTGACCCGCTGAGTTACTCCAGCACTCTGTGAAACGTCACCTATCCATGTTCTCCACAGATGCTGCCCGACCTGCTGAGTTACTCCAGCACTTTGTTGTTTTTTTGTAAACCAGCATCTGCCGTTCCTTGTTATAACATTATCCTTGCCAGGCTTTGAACTGCCCCCAACCTCTCTTTTCTAGCTTTCGCCCCCCGATTATAATCAGTCTGAAGAAGGGTTTAAACCCAGAACATCACCTACCCACGTCCTCCAGAGATACTGCCTGGCCTGCTGAGTTACCCCAGTACTGTGTTTTTCTAAAGTGGGAGAAAGTATATTATTTTATTTTATATTGAAATGCATAACACAAGTGTCTATTTTTATATGTTTCCATCTTGCATTCTTTCACCTCATCCATTGGGGTCTCTCGAGGTTTGCTACATTATTCAGTGAGCGACGTTTGATGTTGCTGTTTGATTGTGATGGGGATGTACATGAAAGTAATGGTTGATTCAAGTTCCCCTTCCTTACTCCTTCCTCCCTGTGAGAAAATACCTTGGCATCTGTTTTCCTCTAGCGTCTCCTGTCTCCACCTGCACTTTAGTTTTCGCTAGTTGTTCGGCCTTAAAATGTGAACTTAGCCACATTCCAGAGAAGCACCACGATAAGCAAACGACATTGGAAGGAACTGCAGATGCTGGCCTCACATCGAAGATGGAAACAAAATGCTGGAGTAACTCACTGTGGCGCAGCGGTAGAGTGGCTGCTTTACAGCGCCAGAGACCCGGGTTCGATCCCGACTACGGGTGCTGTCTGTACGGAGTTTGTACGTTCTCCCCGTGACCTGCATGGGTTTTCAATACAATACAATACAATACAATATATCTTTATTGTCATTGTACAGGGGTACAACAAGATTGGGAATGCGCCTCCCATACGATGCAATAAATTACTTAGCTAGTCAGTATTAATTTAAACAACCCAATGAAACAAATTAGAACAGTTTTAAAACAGAATAAAGTGCAAGTAGATCTGTGCCGGTTCACTGTGCGATGTGACCATCCGGCTCAGCAGGGCCAGTTCATAGCAGCTATGGCCCTGGGGATGAAGCTGTTCCTGAGTCTGGAGGTGCGGGCGTAGAAGGCCTTGTATCGTCTGCCCGATGGTAGAAGTTCGAACAGACTGTTGCAGGGGTGTGAAGAGTCTTTGTGGATGCTGGTGGCTTTTCTGAGGCATTGTGTGTTGTAGATGCCCTCCAAGGCTGGTAGCTCCGAGATCTTTGGTTTCCTCCCACACTCCAAAGACGTGCAAGTATGTTGGTTAATTGGCTTGATAAATGTAAAATTTGTCCCTAGTGTGTGTTGGATAGTGTTAGTGTGCGGGGATTGCTGGTCGGCGTGGACCCAGTAGGCTGAAAGGGCCTGTTTCTGCGCTGTATCTCTAAACTAAACTAAACTAATTAAGGATTGGAGATATAAAAAGACAATTAAAAATACCAGATGGTGGTTTACAATTGTTATAGGTCTCTGGCTGCTCAGTGTTCTTCTGGAGTCCCAGCAGTAAAATGTTGATTAACTCTATCTTTGAATCTCCAGTTGGACCAAGCCCCAATTAGACAGGAAAATGGCAAGAATATACGTTTAAAGTGAAGGGGACAAAATGTAATGGGAATCTGAGGAGTAACTTTTTCACACAAAGGGTGGTGGGTGTATGGAACAAGCTGCCAGAGGAGGTAGTTGAGGCAGGGACTGTCCCAACTTTCAAGAAACAGTCAGAGTAGTACACGGATAGGACAGGTTTGGAGGGATATGGACCAAGCGCAGGCAGGTGGGACGAGTGTAGCTGGGACATTTGGCCTGTGTGGGTAAGTTGGGCTGAAGTCTTGTTTCCATGCTGTAGCATTCTATGACTATAAGACTCTCATACCCACCTCTGGAAAGTTGGGTGTTTTGGGCATAGGGTTGCCAACTTCCTCACTCCCAAATGAGGGACAAAAGGTGACGTCACCACCCCGTGCCCCACATGACCCCACCCAGCCAGCGGCCACGTGCTCCCGCTGCACCAACGGCGGCCGCCCGGGACAGGAGGCGGGTTGCTATGCAACCTCCATTAAGCGAGCCCGTGTCTCTGGACCTACACTGTCTGGACCTACAGCGGCCCAGAGCCTAGTGTGTTCGGACCTACAGTGTCCGGGCCCATAGCAGACCCGGGGCCTACAGTGTCCGGGCCTACAGCGGCCCCCGGGCCTACAGTGTCTGGGCCTACAGTGTCTGGGCCTACAGTGTCTGGGCCTACAGTGTCCGGGCCTACAGTGTCCGGGCCTACAGTGTCCGGGCCTACAGCGGCCCCCGGGCCTACAGCAGCCGGGCCTACAGCGTCCGAGCCTACAATGTCCGGGCCTATAGCGGCCCCCAGGCCTACAGTGTCCGGGCCTACAGTGTCCGGGCCTATAGCAGCCCCCAGGCCTACAGTGTCCAGGCCTACAATGTCCGGGCCTACAGTGTCTGGGCCTACAGTGTCCGGGCCTACAGTGTCTGGGCCTACAGCGTCCGAGCCTACATTGTCCGGGCCTATAGCAGCCCCCAGGCCTACAGTGTCCGGGCCTACAGTGTCCGGGCCTATAGCAGCCCCCAGGCCTACAGTGTCCAGGCCTACAATGTCCGGGCCTACAGTGTCTGGGCCTACAGTGTCCGGGCCTACAGTGTCTGGGCCTACAGCGTCCGAGCCTACAGTGTCCGGGCCTATAGCGGCCCCCAGGCCTACAGTGTCCGGGCCTACAGTGTCCGGGCCTATAGCAGCCCCCAGGCCTACAGTGTCCAGGCCTACAATGTCCGGGCCTACAGTGTCTGGGCCTACAGTGTCCGGGCCTACAGTGTCTGGGCCTACAGCGTCCGAGCCTACAGTGTCCGGGCCTATAGCGGCCCCCAGGCCTACAGTGTCCGGGCCTACAGTGTCCGGGCCTATAGCGGCCCCCAGGCCTACAGTGTCCAGGCCTACAGTGTCCGGGCCTACAGTGTCCGGGCCTACAGTGTCCGGGCCTACAGTGTCCGGGCCTATAGCAGCCCCCGGTCCTAACATGGGACGAGGGTGCTCCCTTATGGGACAAACCAATTTAGCCCAATACACGGGATGTCCCAGCTAATACGGGACAGTTGGCAACCCTACTTGGGCAATTCAGCACAACTGAGAGTTTTGGTGCGGAGGTGGTATATTTTGGAGAATCTCGCCTTTCACCGACAGGGTTTTAATTCATTCAAGATCGATGGGCTGAGAATCAATCTTCCCGCAAATATAAACGTTAGCAATAAACGTCCCTGGTTAACAAAGAAAATCTTATCTCTTTTGTCTCAATTGATATTTGACAGTCTCATCTTAAAGGTAACCACAGCATCCAACATGGAGAAAGAAAATCAATTAGCTTCTGTTAATAGTCATGCTGCATGGAAACAGGCCCTTCGGCCCACCTTGCCCATGCCGACTAAGGTGCCACATCTAAGCTAGCCCCATTGAGCCCTTCCTCTTTGATCGTCAAAGCTTGTTCAAAACTCACTCTATTAATTTTAGCTTTAGTTTAGAGATACAGCGAGGAAAAAGCCCCCTAAGGCCCTGGGTCCGCACCGACCAGCGATCCCCACACATTAACACTATCCTACGCAATCACAATCACAATAAAACTTTATTAGCCAAGCATGTTTTGCAACATACGAGGAACTTCATTTGCCATACAGTCATAACAATAAAAAGCAACAGGACACACAAAATACATGTTAACATGAACATCCCCCACAGTGACTCCTCCACATTCCTCACTGTGATAGAAGGTGAAAAACAGTTCAATCTCTCCCTTCTTTGTCCTCCAGCCGTCGGGGGCTCTAACCTTCCGTTGACGGGATGATCTTGACTCCCGTAGCCGGCTGCGAGCCTTCCTCGTCGGGGCAATCAAGCTCTTTCATCGGGGGGGGGGTGAATCTCAGCTCCCCCGCGCCGGCGATCTACCCCGGGTCGGGACCAGTCGAACCTCGTGCAGCTTTTGGAGCTCCCGACCGGTCTCAACCCGAGACTGCGAGCTCCTGATGTTAAAGTCCACAGGCTGCATTGGAGCGTCGATCCCAGGCGAGGGATTGCAGGCTCAGATGGTAAGTCTACTCAAGGTCAGTCCCAGGCAAGACCTCCAGCTCCGTGATGTTAGGCCGCAGAGCGACCAGAGATACCATCCGGAAAACAATCCCATCTCCGGCAAGGTAAGAGATTGAAAAAAAGTTTCCCCCGACCCCCTCTCCCCCACCCCCCACGTAAAACAAACCAGAGAACATTTACACAAACTTTAAAAACATACCAAAAATAACAAAAAGAGTTTGTAAAGGACAGACAGACTGTAGGCGAGGCAGCCATCCTGAACTAGGGACAAATTACATTTTACACCAAGCCAATTAACCTACAAACCTGCACGTCTCTGGAGTGTGGGATGAAACCAGAGCACCAGTAGAAAACCCACGCAGGTCACGGGGAGAACGTACAAACTCCGCACAGACAGCACCCGTGGTCAGGATGGAACCCGGGTCTCCGGCGCTGTGAGGCAGCAACTCTACCGCTGAGCCACCGTGCCGCCAAATGTCGGCACAGATTTTCTTTATACGATATTTATTTTATTTCTGATTTCTCTTCTGCAGTTAGTGCTGCCACTGGACCCAAAGAAGAGAAATTATTGGAGTGGATTTTTATTTGAATCATGAGTTATATTGCAATATTGCAAACTATGAGCTGTATAAGAAGCTTTATTGATATGATGTGCATTAGCAACATTATATCAACTCAATTCATTTGCGATGTTTTAACATGTTAGTCAGCAGCTTTCCCAATGTTGTCATTAACATGGACATAAAAAGCTGGAGTATCTCAGCGGGTCAGACAGCATCTGTGGAGAACATGGATAGGTGACGTTTCACAGAGTGCTGGAGTAACTCAGCGGGTCAGGCAGCATCTCTGGAGAACATGGATAGGTGACGTTTCACAGAGTGCTGGAGTAACTCAGCGGGTCAGGCAGCATCTCTGGAGAAAAGCAATAGGTGACGTTTCAGGTCCAGACCCTTCTTCAGAATGAGAGTCAGGGGAGAGGGAAACGAGAGATACGAAACAACCGGAAACGTCACCCATTCCTTCTCTCCATAGATGCTGCCCGACCCGCTGAGTTACTCCAGCTTTTTGTGTCTACCTTCGATTTAAACCAGCATCTGCCGTTCCTTCCGACACCATGTCATCAACATACATGGTTTCAACAAAAAGTATTGAACAGGAAGATAAGAGCATGCACTTTGAAGATTATCACAATTCCATGGAGTGCTTTCATTTGTGAAGCTGTTTTCGTGACAACCTTTTCTACGAAACACAACAGTGTCCTTTGGATGAACCCACGAAAAGCACCGAGGGACAAAACGTGATTCGTCATCTGACTGGTTTGAACTGTAATATCTAGAAGCCCATTAGTACATTAAAAATAGACTTACATAAAGCAGCACACGAACAGGCCCTTCTGCCCATAATGCCCGTTCCGAACTTGATGTCAAGATAACCTAATCTTCACTGCCTACATATAATCCATATCCCCTCATTCCCTGTACAGATGCTCCTCGACTTACGATGGGATTACGTTTCGATAAACACATTGTAAATCGAAAGTATCGTAAGTCAAAAATACATTTAATACACCTAACGTACCCAACATCATAGCCACCTAACCTACCCAACATCATAGCCACCTAACCTACCCAACATCATAGCCACCTAACCTACCCAACATCATAGCCACCTAACCTACCCAACATCATAGCCACCTAACCTACCCAACATCATAGCAATCGAACCTACCCAACATCACAGCCACCTAACCTACCCAACATCATAGCCACCTAACCTACCCAACATCATAGCAATCGAACCTACCCAACATCACAGCCACCTAACCTACCCAACATCATAGCCACCTAACCTACCCAACATCATAGCAATCGAACCTACCCAACATCACAGCCACCTAACCTACCCAACATCATAGCCACCTAACCTACCCAACATCATAGCAATCGAACCTACCCAACATCACAGCCACCTAACCTACCCAACATCATGGCATGCAGCGTAGGTTTACTAGGTTAATTCCCGGAATGGCAGGACTGTCATATGTTGAAAGACTGGAGCGACTAGGCTTGTATACACTGGAATTTAGAAGGATGAGAGGGGATCTTATCGAAACGTATAAGATTATTAAGGGGTTGGACACGTTAGAGGCAGGAAACATGTTCCCAATGTCGGGGGACTCCAGAACCAGGGGCCACAGTTTAAGAATAAGGGGTAGGCCATTTAGAACTGAGATGAGGAAAAACATTTTCAGTCAGAGAGTTGTGAATCTGTGGAATTCTCTGCCTCAGAAGGCAGTGGAGGCCAATTCTCTGAATGCATTCAAGAGAGAGCTAGATAGAGCTCTTAAGGATAGCGGAGTCAGGGGGTATGGGGAGAAGGCAGGAACGGGGTACTGATTGAGAATGATCAGCCATGATCACATTGAATGGAAATGGAAACATGTTCCCAATGGAAACATTGGGAACATGTTTCCTGCCTCTAACGTGTCCAACCCCTTAATAATCTTATACGTTTCGATAAGATCCCCTCTCATCCTTCTAAATTCCAGTGTATACAAGCCTAGTCGCTCCAGTCTTTCAACATATGACAGTCCCGCCATTCCGGGAATTAACCTGGTAAACCTACGCTACATGCCCTCATTAGCAAGAATATCCTTCCTCAAATTGCCTCTAACGTGTATGTGGTGGATGGGAAAGTGGGATAACATAGAACTCGTGAATAGGTGTTCGATGGTCAGTGTGGACTCAGTGAGAGACGGGCCTGTTTCTAGCCTGTATCACTTAACTTAACTTAACTTAACTTAACTTAACTTAACTTAACTTAACTTAACTTAACTTAACTTAACTTAACTTAACTTAACTTAACTTAACCAAACCAAAACGAAATGCCTTACAAGAATCTGAGTATATTATATGCAATTATTAAGTACTAGACCAAGTGGACCCTTTGGGCCCAAACCTCTCCTGCATTGGTGCAGCACCCTCTCCTCCCCCCCTCCCCTCCCCTCCCCCCTCCCCCTGCCCTCCTCCCCTCCCCCCTCCCCCACCCCCCTTCCCCTCCCCCCTTCCCCTCCCCCCCACCACCACCCTCAATCCCTTATCCTCCCTCCCTCCCCTCCCTCCCTCCCTCTCTCCCTCCCTAGGAGATATATTTAAACTTAAATGTGAATAACTTGAAATATATAACACCGGATTCAATGAAACTTCTTCCATTAGCACCAAAGGGACGACGGTGAGTAAGGTGGGGCCTAAAATTGTCACGCTGTCGTGTACCGTTTTGTCTGTAGTTCAGGAACAAACAAATGAGAGTTTTAGTTTATAGATGAATAACAATCGTCTCTCTCAGTAAGTTTACATTGTCTCTCACTCTAACTTATTCATTCCGAGAAAATCCTGTTTCTTCTTAACCTTTTCTCCTGCAAAATTATATCCATGTACTAAACAAATGCTAACGTGTTGACTTTGAATGAGAGCCAGCTTGATGTGTTTCTACGACCTGACGTGAGGCCTCCCTTTCTGGTCTCACGAGGGCTTTTCAAGCATTCCGCATGAATGACTTCATCAGGAACCTGGATGGAAAAGATCTTGTGTTGACCTTTCCGACTGCCAAGCTGGCAGTGGCAATGGGGGCCCAAGCATACTTTGTCGATCTTCTGCTTTTACTGACAACATTTGTGTCAGCTACTTCCCCAATTCAATTATCAACATTGTTGACAGAGTCATAGAGTCATACAATAGACAATAGACAATAGACTATAGGTGCAGGAGGGGGCCATTCGGCCCTTCGAGCCAGCACCGCCATTCAATGTGATCATGGCTGATCATTCTCAATCAGTACCCCGTTCCTGCCTTCTCCCCATACCCCCCTGACTCCGCTATCCTTAAGAGCTCTATCTAGCTCTCTCTTGAATGCATTCAAAGAATTGGCCTCCACTGCCTTCTGAGGCATAGAATTCTACAGCGTAGAAACAGGCCCTTCGGCCCAACTCATCCATGCCAACCAGGATGGCCCATCTAAGCTGGTCACGTTTGTCCACGTTTGGACCATATATCCCTCTCAACCTTCCCTATCCGTGTACCTGTCCAGGTACCTATTAAATGCTATTAGAGTCATAGAGTCATAGCACGGAAACAGGCCCTTTGGCCCAACTTGCCCACACCGGCCAACATGTCCCATCTACACTAGTCCCACCTGCCTGCGTTTGGTCCATATCCTTCCCAACTTGTCCTATCCATGTACCTGTCTAACTGTTTCTTAAACTTTGGGATAGTCCCTGCCTCAACTACCTCCTCCGACAGCTCGTTCCATACACCCACCACCCCTGAGTGAAAAAGTTGCCCTTTAGGTTTCTATTAAATCTTGCCCCTCTCATCTGAAACCCATGTCCTTTGGTTCCTGATTCCACTGCCCTCAGGAAATAAAGACTATGTACTTTCACCCTGTCTATTCCCCTCATGATTTTATACACCTCTATAAGATCACCCCTCAGGCTCCTAATCTTGTTTTGCTAATTTGTTATTAAATGGAACTGAAGCCGAAGTACTAATTGCAAGCATTGTTATTTAGTGAAATCCGCTGATTCCTTTATCTTTGAGTTAAGGATGGAATTAAAGCTGTATGTTGCACTGCCAAATAAGAACAGACGATAGACACAGAGTGCTGGAGTAACTCAGCGGGTCAGGCAGCATCTCTGGAGAACATGGATAGGTGACGTTTCACAGAGTGCTGGAGTAACTCAGCGGGTCAGGCAGCATCTCTGGAGAACATGGATAGGTGTCGGGTTGGGACCCTTCTTCAGGCTGAAAGTAGGTGGTGGAGGGAGGTGGGGGAGGGAGGTTGATTAATAAGGCTGTCAGGGGTGATGGGGAGAAGGCAGGAGAATGGGGTTGAGAGGAAAAGATAGATTAGCCATGATTGAATGGTGGAGTAGCCTTGATGGGCCGAATGGCCTAATTCTGCTCCTAGAACCTATGAACCTATGAAGAGCAGGAGGCAAGAAAAAAGCAGGATCACAAGACTAGGACCCACCCATCCCATCCCTTCCCATCCCATCCCCTCATATCCCATCCCATCCCATCCCATCCATCCCATCCATCCCATCCCATCCCATCCATCCCATCCATCCCATCCCATCCCATCCATCCCATCCCATCCCTTACCATCCCATCCCATCCATCCCATCCATCTTATCATATCATATCATATCTATACAGCCGGAAACAGGCCTTTTCGGCCCTCCAAGTCCGTGCCGCCCAGCGATCCCCGCACACTAACACTATCCTACACCCACTAGGGACAATTTTTACATTTACCCAGCCAATTAACCTATGGGCGGCACGTCTTTGGAGTGTGGGAGGAAACCGAAGATCTCGGAGAAAACCCACGCAGGTCACGGGGAGAACGTACAAACTCCTTACAGTGCAGCACCCGTAGTCAGGATCGAACCTGAGTCTCCGGCGCTGCATTCGCTGTAAAGCAGCAACTCTACCGCTGCGCTACCGTGCCGCCCATTTATCTATTTCTATCCAATCTGTTGCATTAATAGCCATGTTATTAATGTTATTAATCAGAATTTCATTGTTTCTTGTTGGCACATATGACAATTACACACTTTTCACACTTGACTTGAACCTTTAGCTCAAGATTTATTTTTGTGGTATCTGATGTGACCAGATGCAAACCTGTGCTTTGTGCCCTATTAGTTTGGATGGCCAGAATCTAACTGATAATGGATTTTAAACTTTACGAAAAATAGTTTCAGTAGGATGGAAGTAGAGAGATTGTTTCCACTTGTTTTTGGCTCTGTAAAAAGCCAACATTAATCTTCATGATGGAGCAACATTTATAAATGGAGTTTGCATTGAAAAGCCACTGTGCGGCCTTTACAGAAAATAAAGTTCATTTTGAAGAGGAGCTTAAATGTAAGAAAGTCACGGATAAATCAACCAATGACTTCAAAACCGGAGGCAAGAGAAACTGCAGGTGCTGGGATCTGGAGCAAAAAACAATAGACAATAGACAAAATAGGTGCAGGAGGAGGCCATTCGGCCCTTCGAGCCAGCATCGCCATTCAATGTGATCATGGCTGATCATTCTCAATTAGTACCCTGTTCCTGCCTTCTCCCCATACCCCCTGACTCCGCTATCCTTAAGAGCTCTATCTAGCTCTCTCTTGAATGCATTCAGAGAATTGGCCTCCACTGCCTTCTGAGGCAGAGAATTCCACAGATTCACAACTCTCTGACTGAAAATGTTTTTCCTCATCTCAGTTCTAAATGGCCTACCCCTTATTCTTAAACTGTGGCCCCTGGTTCTGGAGTCCCCCGACATTGGGAACATGTTTCCTGCCTCTAACGTGTCCAACCCCTTAATAATCTTATACGTTTCGATAAGATCCCCTCTCATCCTTCTAAATTCCAGTGTATACAAGCCTAGTCGCTCCAGTCTTTCAACATATGACAGTCCCGCCATTCCGGGAATTAACCTAATAAACCTACTCTGCACGCCCTCAATAGCAAGACAAAGTGCTGGAGGAAGTCAGTGGGTCAGGCAGCATTTGTGGAGGGAACGTTTTGAGTCGGGACCTGTCTTCAGACCTTTAAAACAATTCCTCAGCAGAGGAGTGAGAATATGGAGCTTTAGTTTAGTTTAGTTTAGTTCAGTTTAGAAATACAGCGTGGAAATAGGCCCCCCGAGCCCGCGCCGACCAGCGATCACCTGTTCACACTAGTTCTATACACACTGGAGACAATTTACCAAAGCCGGAGCACCCGGAGAAAACCCACGCAGGTCACGGGGAGAACGTACAAACTCTGTACAGACAGCACCCATAGTCAGGATTGAACCCGGGTCTCTGGCGCTGTGAGGCAGCAACTCTACCGCTGCGCCACCGTGCCAAGCGCACCATCACGTAGTGTGTATGAAGCAGTTCAGGCATCTACGTGGAATATTATTAGTTTGATTTCGTTTATTACTAGACCAAGTGGACCCGTTGGGCCCAAACCTCTCCTGCATTGGTGCAGCACCCTCTCCCCCCCTCTCCCTCCATCTCACCCCCCCTCCCCCCTCTCCTCCCCCTCCCTCCCAACCCTAGTTCTCCCCCCTCCTTCCCCTCCCCCCATTCCCCTACCCCCACTCCATCCCCCTCAACCCCCCCCATACCTTCCCTCCTCCCTCCCTCCTTCTCCCTTTTTTTCCCTTTGGAAACCGAAAGTAAAATGCTTTTCTTCATTAGTGCGGGTGTCAGGGGTTACGTTGGAGAATGCGAGAGAATGAGGCTTAGAGAGAAAGATAGATCAGCCACGATTGAATAGCAGGAGTAGACTCGATGGACCGAATGGCTTAATACTGCTCCGATGACTTACGAACTTATAAACTTACCGTACAATGCATTTATCATTCTCCCTTTATCCCAGTCACAAAAAAAAATACACTGGAGACTATCAAACATATTTTACAATAGGCAGCAATAATTGCTCCATTTATAAGGTATGCTTTGAGATTTATTTTCACCCATTTACCTCTAATGGCTTTGACTGTAAGGTTAGCAAAGCCGATGGGGTCACATCCTGTACAGCGTCGCTGTGGCAATAAGCCTCACACACAAAATATCAAATCTTACTATAAATTGCCATTGATCTGCCCACTGTCACTTTTATACGGCAAGAAAGGTCATTTTGATATTTCTACCTTCACCATTTCATCATACTCTGGATGGAACAGTTCAAAATTTTTATTTCATGTGTCAGACCTGACGCAATAAATGTCAGGGAGTGGATTAATTCATCTGACACAATTAAACGGTCTGATCTGGAGATGCCAGCAAACGACTGCGTAATTGGATGGAGTGGATATGGGGAGGATGTTTCCACTAGTGGGAGAGTCCAGGACCAGAGGTCACAGCCTCAGAATTAAAGGACGTTCCTTTAGGAAGGAGATGAGGAGGAATTTCTGACCGATGGTCGGCGTGGACTGAAAGGCCTGTTTAGATTTTAGATTTAGATTTAGAGATACAGCGCGGAAACAGGCCCTTCGGCCCACCGAGTCCGCGCCGACCAGCGATTCCCGCGCACTAACACTATCCTACACACACTAGGGACAATCTTTACATTTATCCAGTCAATTAACCTACATACCTGCACGTCTTTGGAGTGTGGGAGGATACCGAAGATCTCGGAGAAAACCCACGCAGGTCACGGGGAGAACGTACAAACTCCGTACAGACAGCGCCCGTAGTCAGGATCGAACCTGAGACTCCGGCACTGCATTCGCTGTAAGGCAGCAACTCTACCGCTGCGCCACTGTGCCGCAGAATAAACCGTTTTGGTATAAAGAGATAAGAAATTGGTAGACCTACTCATCATGCAGCATCTGTGGTGAGAATGAACACGTGAAACTTTTTAGTTTTCGTTTTGTTTTGTTTTGTTTTAGAAATCGCAGCCTCAGAATTAAGGGACTCTTTTGGGAGTGAGATGAGGAGAAATGTCTTTGGTCAGAGGGCAGTGAATCTGTGGAATTCTTTGCCACAGACGGGTGTGGAGGCCAAGTCAATGGATATTTTTAAGGCAGAGATTGATAGAGAGATTCTTGATTAGAACGGGTGTCAGGGGTTATGGGGAGAAGGCAGGAGAATGGGGTTAGGAGGGAGAGATAGACCAGCCATGATTGAATGGCGGGGTAGACTTGATGAGCCGAATGGCCTAATACTGCCTCTATCATTTATGACCTATGACCTTCTGACAATCAGAGACAGAAATAGGACCGGATTGATTTTCCTGTGATTTACAGGTTGTTCTGGTGTTTTCTGTACTGGATGTGACATTCTCCTCCCCTCTCCCACTAGGCAAAGGAACAGAAGTGTGAAAACGCACACCTCCAGATTCAGGGACAGTTTCTTCCCAGCTGTTATCAGGAAACTGAACCATCCTACCACAACCAGAGAGCAGTGCTGAACTACTATCTACTGTATTGGTGACCCTCAGACTATCCTTGGTCGGACTTTGCTGGCTTGTCTTTACCTTGCACTAAATGTAAATGGCTCAATTGTAACCACGCCTTGTCCTTCTGCTGACTGGTCAGCTCGCAACAAAACCTTTTCTCTGTACCTCGGTACACGTGGCAATAAACTAAACTAAACTGAAACTGAAACATTTTTCAACATCCAGCCCTCTGTCCCAAATCTCACCACTGTAGATTAGTAGGAACGGCTTCTTAGACTCCGTACATAAGGGGCCCACCCAGATGTACACAAATGGAACTGCAGATGCTGCTTAACACACAAAAGGTCACAGAGTGCTGGAGTAACTCAGCGGGTCAGGCAGCATCTCTGGAGAACATGGATAGGTGACGTTTCACAGAGTGCTGGAGTAACTCAGCGGGTCAGGCAGCATCTCTGGAGAACATGGATAGGTGACGTTTCACAGAGTGCTGGAGTAACTCAGCGGGTCAGGCAGCATCTCTGGAGAACATGTATAGGTGACGTTTCGAGTCAAGACCCTTCTTCAGTCATACGGATCTGAGAAGGGCACGGTGGCGCAGCGGTAGA
Source organism: Rhinoraja longicauda (assembly GCF_053455715.1). Classification (NCBI taxonomy): domain Eukaryota; kingdom Metazoa; phylum Chordata; class Chondrichthyes; order Rajiformes; family Arhynchobatidae; genus Rhinoraja; species Rhinoraja longicauda. The sequence goes on along the minus strand of NC_135966.1, from coordinate 4,140,284 downwards.
GTTGCTGACTTACAGCTCCAGAGACCCGTGTTCAATCCTGATTATGGGTGCTGCCTGTACGGAGTTTGTACGTTCTCCCTGTGACCTGCGTGGGGGGTTTTTCATGCTCCGGTTTCCTCCCACACTCCAAAGACGTACAGGTTTGTAGGCAAAGTGGCTTTGTTAAAATTGTCACCAACGTGTGTGGGCTAGTTCGTGTGCGGGTATCGCTGGTCGGCGCGGGCTCGGTGGGCCGAAGGGCCTGTTTCTGAGCTGTGTCTCTAACCTAAACTAAACTAAACTAAACTAAACTAAACTAAACTAAACTAAACTACTGACACAACCCATAACAGACTTTAACTTCCTGCAACTTTGAAAAGATTTGCGTTTGCACACTTCCCCCTTGCCCATCAACGGTTCAATCCAACAAAATAACCTTCCTTCCCTCGGCACAAAGCATGATAATACGTCTGAGATGCTTTACTGCGATTGAGAGAACAAGAGGCGGTTGTCAATAAAAGGGTCCCCAGGTGGCTATTTGCAGCCCGTGTCTTGGAAAGCTCGAGTGTAATCCATCAAGCTGAAGCATCGGTGGCAGCTGCAGAATGAGATCGCTGAAAGGAGGCTTTTTTGTGCTCAGATATAATCATGGGCCGAGAATTCCTTTCATATATTTCCCTTCAGATGACACAGAAGGAAGCCATCTGCCGCGGCACTCTGTTTGAAAGGTGAACCTTCCGAGGAGGACCGCGATTGTCCGATCCAGGACCTTGGACAGACTTTAGTTTAGAGATACAGCACGGAAACAGGCCCTTCGGCCCACCGAGCCCGCCCCGACCCAGCGATCCCCGCACATTAACGCTACCCTAAACACACACACACTAGGGACAATTTACATTGAAACCCAGCCAATTAACCGACAAGCCTGTACGTCTTTGGAGGAATCCGAAGATCTTGGAGAAAACCCATGCAGGTCACAGGGAGATCGTACAAACTCCGCACAGACAGCACCCATAGTCGGGATCGAACCCGGGTCTCTGGGTTGCAAGCACAGTAAGGCAGCAACTCTACCGCTGCACCATTGTGGCCACCCAGGCTTCAGGAAGGATGACAGGGTACGGTACAAGAAGGCCAGACATGGCCTTCCCATTGACAGCGGTCAATCAACCTACAAACCCTGCACGTCTTTGGTATGTGGGAGGAAACCGGAGCACCCGGAGGAAACCCCCGAGGTCACAGGGAGAACATGCAAATCTCAACCACAATCATAATCAAAATCACAATCACAATCAAAATCACAACCACAATCAAAATCAAAATCACAACCATAATCACAACCACAATCAAAATCAAAATCACAACCGCAACCACAACCACAACCACAATCAAAATCAAAATCACAACCACAACCACAACCACAACCACAACCACAACCACAACCACAACCACAACCACAACCACAACCACAACCACAATCAAAATCAAAATCAAAATCACAACCACAATCACAACCACAATCAAAATCACAACCACAACCACAACCACAATCAAAATCAAAATCACAACCACAATCACAATCACAATCACAATCACAATCACAATCACAATATAACTTTATTCGCCAAGTATGTTTTGCAACATACGAGGAATTTCATTTGCCGTACAGTCATAACAATAAAAAGCAACAGGACACACAAAATACATGTTAACATGAACACCCCCCACAGTGACTCCTCCACATGCCTCACTGTGATGGAAGGCGAAAAAAAAGTTCAATCTCTTCCCTTCTCTGTCCTCCCACGGCCGGGGGCCTCGAGCCTTCCATTAACGGGACGATCTTGACTCCCGTAGCCAGCGATCAAGTGTACGTATAACCACTTTCTCCTTTTTAGTTTTGTTTAGTTTAGTTTAGTTTAGAGATACAGTGTGGAAACAGGCCCTATCTGCCCACCGGGTCCGCGCCGACCAGCGAGGGAGACCCAGGCTGCAGTTGAAGTCGAGGCGTTGGTGTGCGTTCCTGGCCATTGCTTCAATACAGGTGGTCCAGGACAGATTGCCGGTCAACTTCAGTCCTGCTATCTCAACGTGTACAATGCCCCTGCACATCATTGTGGAGAACACAGCACCAGTAACTCACGACTAACCAGGTGATTGCCTGGCTCAGTAATACTGGAAGAACTTTGGTCTCTCCATTAGCACCAAAAAGACTGAGGTTATGTACCATGCCATGCCTGGAAAGCCCTACCAGGAACCACACATCACGGTGAAGGGGCAGAATCTACAGGCAGTCGACAGCTTGACCTATCTGGGTAGTACACTCTCGGGAGTGGTGAACATTGACGCTGAGGTCAACAACAGGATTGCCAAGGCCAGCGCTGCCTTTGGGCGACTCCGTGAGAATGTTTGGGAGCAGAGAGGACTCAGCCTTACCACCAAGCTGAAGGTCTACCGTGCAGTGGGACTCACCACTCTTCTCTATGCCAGTGAGACCTGGACTGTTTACAGCAGACATGCCAAACAGCTCAACCACTTTCACTCCAGCTGCCTACGCAGACTCCTTCACATCAGGTGGCAGGACAAAACTCCCAACACAGAGGTCTTGGAACGGGCCGGAATCCCCAGCGTCCACACCCCCCTACCGAAAGCCCAAGCCAGATGGGCAGACCATGTCGTCAGAATGCCCGAGAGTCGACTGCCAAAACAGCTTCTGTATGGAGAACTGTGTCAGGGCAAGCGCTCAGTAGGAGGACAGAAGAAACGGTTTAAGGACTGCCTCAAAGTGTCCCTCAAAGACTTGGACATCAACCTCAGCACTTGGGAGTCTCTTGCTCTGGACCGTCCAACCTGGCGTAGCAAGCTCACCACAGGAGCCCGTGCAGCAGAGAACAGACGCACTGCAGAGGCCCAGAGGAAACGCACCGCGCGCAAGGCCCGGGCTACCTCCACTCCCACTGCAGCACCCATCCACTTGTGTCCTACGTGTGGGCGTGCCTTCCGGGCCCGGATTGGCCTCACCAGTCACTTCCGGACCCACAGTCACCAATCCTCCAACTGAAAGTGAAGTCATGGTCATCTTCCAACCCGAAGGACAAACAACAACAATACTGGAGGCAAAGTTGCCTCGTATCACTTGAGAAGAATACCCGTGGAAACGTTAATCTGCCATTATCTGGCCTGCCAGGTTTCTATTGATCTGGCAGTGACAGTGGATTGCATTCCCACTGGTAACTGAAAAGATCTGCTCAGTGTTAAACCTGTAGCTCCATCTTCTCGAAGCTCTCTTCGAAGAACAGAAACCATTCAATCTGTGTACACAGCAGAGCTGAAAGAGAGCCATCTATCAAAGTCCGTCCGCATTAACCTGGAGACTCATCCCTCACCTTCATCTGCACATGAACTCCTGTTTTCCGACTTCATCAGTTGCCAGAATCAATGTGCAATTCCATCAACAACAGGAAAGGGTGAGGAACATAAGTGTTTACAAGCGTTCTCTGCCTTGCTACCAAGCTGCATTGTGCAGTGCAGTGGGCTGATACAACAATAGGTCTTTCTTCAACCTAACAGCAAGGAAGGGTGCAGGGAAGATTTACGAGGATGCTGCCAGGCCTCGAGGGCTTGAACTATAGGGAGAGGTTGGGCAGGCTAGGGCCTAGACAATAGACAATAGGTGCAGGAGGAGGCCATTCGGCCCTTCGAGCCAGCACCGCCATTCAATGTGATCATGGCTGATCATTCTCAATCAGTACCCCGTTCCTGCCTTCTCCCCATACCCCCTGACTCCGCTATCCTTAAGAGCTCTATCTAGCTCTCTCTTGAATGCATTCAGAGAATTGGCCTCCACTGCCTTCTCAGGCAGAGAATTCCACAGATTCACAACTCTCTGACTGAAAAAGTTTTTCCTCATCTCCGTTCTAAATGGCCTACCCCTTATTCTTAAACTGTGGCCCCTTGTTCTGGACTCCCTCAACATTGGGAACATGTTTCCTGCCTTTAATGTGTCCAACCCCTTAATAATCTTATACGTTTCGATAAGATCTCCTCCCATCCTTCTAAATTCAAGAGTATACAAGACACTCAGCTGCCTTCCTGATGGACGTATGGTCACGGTCTCCACTGACTTAGGCAAATAGTGACGTTGCAAGACATTTACGGGGATGTTGTTACGAGAAGCAGGAGCAGACTGCCAAGCCCCATTTTGCCACAACTTAGAACATAGAACAGTAGGGCGGTCACGGTGGTGCAGCGGTAGAGTTGCTGCCCTACAGCGCCGGAGACCCGGGTTCGATCCTGATTACGGGTGCTGTCTGTACGGAGTTTGTACGTTCTCCCCGTGACCTGCGTGGGGTTTCTCCGAGATCTTCGGTTTCCTCCCACACTCCAAAGACGTGCAGGTTTGTAGGTTAATTGGCTTGGTAAATGTAAAAATTGTCCCTAGTGGGTGTAGGAAAGTGTTAATGTGCGGGGATCGCTGGTCGGCGCGAACCAGGTGGGCCGAAGGGCCTGTTTCCGCGCTGTATCTCTAAACTAAACTAAACTAAACTAAACTAATACGCACAAAATAGCGAAAGGCATGAATAGAGTGGAAGTGGAGAGGATGTTTCCACTAGTGGGAGAGTCTAGGACCAGAGGCCACAGCCTCAGAATTAAAGACGTTCCTTTCGGAAGGAGATGAGGAGAATAAGGGGTAGGCCATTTAGAACTGAGATGAGGAAAAACTTTTTCAGTCAGAGAGTTGTGAATCTGTGGAATTCTCTGCCTCAGAAGGCAGTGGAGGCCAATTCTCTGAATGCATTCAAGAGAGAGCTAGATAGAGCTCTTAAGGATAGCGGAGTCAGGGGGTATGGGGAGAAGGCAGGAACGGGGTACTGATTGAGAATGATCAGCCATGATCACATTGAATGGCGGTGCTGGCTCGAATGGCCTCCTCCCCCTGCACCTATTGTCTATTGTCTATTGAGATTCGCATTCCCAAGTGTGCCTGTTACATGCTGAACGCCCGCCCTTTGATTAAATATTGATCTTTCCCCAATTATCACTGCTTTCCGCAGCCAACTTTCCGACTGCAATTTCCTTATATGGAAATTGAAAACACAAAAAAAAATATCACATCCTGTTGTCATTCTCCGAAACTTAGTCTTTAGGGTTCCTGGAGTGGAGGCCAAGTCATGGTTAGATAGCCATGATTGAATGGCGGAGTAGACTTGATGGGCCGAATGGCCTAATTCTGCTCTTATCACTTATGAACTTATGAATATGCTGCCAGAGTTGGCGGGAGAGTGATACCACCCCATTCCCTGCATGTCCATGTGCCTATGTAAAAGCCTCTTTAACATGACTATCGTATCTGCCTCCACCACCAACACTGGCAACGCGTTCCAGGCACCAGCCACTCTCTGTGTAAAAGAACGTGCCCTGTACATCTTCTTTACACTTTGCCTCACTCACCTTAAAGCTGTGTCCTCTCCGTTTAATTTAGTTTAGAAATTCACTCCAAAGACGTACAGGTATGTAGGTTAATTGGCTGGGCAAATGTTTTTTAAAAAATGGTCCCAAGTGGGTGTAGGATAGTGTTAGTGTGCGGGGATCGCTGGGCGGCGCGGACCCGGTGGGCCGAAGGGCCTGTTTCTGCGCTGTATCTCTAAATCTAAAAATCTAAATCTAAAAATTCAAAGCAGAAACAGGGCCTTCAGGCCACCAAGTCCATGCCGGCCAGCGATCCCCACACATTGGCACTATCCTGCACACACTGGAGACAACTTTACAATTTTGCCAAGCCAATCACCTCACAAACCAGCACATCTTTGGAGTGTGGGAGGAAACCGGAGCGCCCGGAGAGAACCCACGCAGGTCACGGGGAAAACGTGCAAATTCCGTACAGGCAGCGCCCCTGGTCAGGATCGAACCCGGGCCTGCTGCGCTGTGAGGCGGCAACTCTACCGCTGCGAAGAACATGCTGCCATTGTCTTCCAAGTTTCCTCGTGTGAAATGAAACCCTTGCCCTCCGCCATTCATGCCACCATATCATGGCACGTTCACCCCATGACCGTGTGGGTTTCCTCCGGGTGCTCCGGTTTCCTCCCACATCCCAAAGACATGCGGGTTTGTAGGTTAATCGTTCCTCTGCGAATTGCCCCCTAGTGTGGGGGGGGGGGGGGGAGTGGATTGTATTATGTGTAGTATTTACGTATGGTATTATCCGATCTGTTTGGATAGCATGCAAAACAAAGCTGTTCACTGTACCTCAAAGATAGACACAAAATGCTGGAGTAACTCAGCAGGACAGGAAGCATCTCTGGGGAGAAGGAATGGGTGACGTTTCAGGTCTGAAGAAGGGTCTCGACCCAAAACATCACCCATTCCTCCTCTCCAGAGATGCTGCCTGTCCCGCTGAGGTACTCCAGCGTTTTGTGTCTATTTCCGGTTTAAACCAGCATCTGCAGTTCCTTCCTACACTTTTTCATGTGACAATAATAAACCTAAGTCTAAACCTGAAACTGAACCTAAAAATCTTAATTGTTTTTTCTCTCTCAGAAAGCAGTGGAGGCCAGTTCGTTGGATGCTTTCAAGAGAGAGCTGGATAGAGCTCTTAAGGATAGCGGAGTGAGGGGGTATGGGGAGAAGGCAGGAACGGGGTATTGATTGAGAGTGATCAGCCATGATCGCATTGAATGGCGGTGCTGGCTCGAAGGGCTGAATGGCCTACTCCTGCACCTATTGTCTATTGTCTATTGTCTATTGACAGAAGTGGTAAATCAGAGAAAGGAAACACATCTGAATTGTTATCTTCCTGGAGCTTTTCTCAGTGCTTGCCAATGCTTGTGGTTTTCCTCCGTTGAATGGAGTGACACAATCAAGCCAGGCGTTATTAATAAAACAAAGAGTTAGCTGTACTTAAGGAAAATAGACCTGGCGTGACCTGACATTTGTTGTTTCAATTTATTTCAGGATGTGTTGAAGAGTCCCCCAGCAACTCATTTATTTATCATCGCCTTTAAAATGTCCAAGGCATTTTTACAGCTCCCTCCCACGGCCCTGTTAGCTTTGAGTGCCTGCTACTGATTATTCATCACCTCCTGCCACAGTTGTCCTTGACAGCAAGGCAGTAAGTTGCAGCCATCTCCCCGGACCACTTGCCCTGCGGTCACCATTCACTGCTGCCTTCCGCTCTCCCCCCCCCCCCCAGCCTCGTTCATCACTTGTTGCCCTCTCCCCTAGCTCCGTCCTCTCTAACTCCACGCCCGCGGCCGCCCCGGTCATTGCCCACTTCTTTATTTACCCACGGCAGTGCTGATGCACTTGGCCTTTTCACTTGCACCTTCGCTGTTTCTGTTCCCATGGCCCCACCGCCGTTAACAAAGTGAACGCATGTCATCAAATACATTAATTATGATGCAATCTGATCAAGCTGTACCACGGAGTTAGTGTCAAATGTTAAGTAGCAAACACACACACACATAAACACACACACATATATGCACACACACACACACACGCACACACACACACACGCACACGCACGCACACACACACACACACATGCACACACACAGATGCACACACACACACACACCGATGTGCACACACACACACACGCAGATGCACACACACACACGCACACACACACACGCACACGCACGCACACACACACACGCACACGCACGCACACACACACATGCACACACACAGATGCACACACACACACACACCAATGTGCACACACACACACACGCAGATGCACACACACACGCAGATGCACACACACACACAGATGTGCACACACACACAGATGTGCACACACACACACACACACAGATGTGCACACACACACACAGATGTGCACACACACACACACAGATGTGCACACACACACACACAGATGCACACACACACACACACACACAGATGCACACGCACACACACACGCACACACACACGCAGATGTGCACACACACACACGCAGATGCACCCACACACAGATGCACACACACACATGCACAGATGCACACAAACACACACCACACAGTTAGTGTAAATACTAAATAGTCCTCCAACACACACACACATAAACATTTATAACAGACACAGATGCACACAAACATACACAGACACATACATACACACACACAACAAATACATACATATACACACGCAACAAATACATACATATACACACGCAACAAATACATACATATACACACGCAACAAATACATACATATACACACACAGCTAGTGTAAAATAGTAAATAACCTTCCATACAGATGCACACAGCCACACACACGCCCAGACACACACACACGCCCAGACACACACACGCCCAGACACACAGCCCAGACACACACACGCCCAGACACACACACACGCCCAGACACACACACACGCCCAGACACACACACACGCCCAGACACACACACGCCCAGACACACACACACGCCCAGACACACACACACGCCCAGACACACACACGCCCAGACACACAGCCCAGACACACACACGCCCAGACACACACACACGCCCAGACACACACACACGCCCAGACACACACACACGCCCAGACACACACACGCCCAGACACACACACACGCCCAGACACACACACGCCCAGACACACACACGCCCAGACACACACACACGCCCAGACACACACACACGCCCAGACACACAGCCCAGACACACACACGCCCAGACACACACACACACACACACACAGCCCAGACACACACACGCCCAGACACACACACACGCCCAGCCACACACACGCCCAGACACACACACACAGCCCAGACACACACACGCCCAGACACACACACACAGCCCAGACACACACACACACACACACACACACACACACACACACACACACACACACACACACACACACTTCAGTTCCCAGAATTGTTCTTTTGCATCGGTAGATGACATATTGACTCAAACATTTCTCGGCTGGGAAGAGCAGGCTTCTCTTTCTGTGATGAGGTACAGACGAGAGCTGATTGCTGGGTGAACGAAGGTGATGCCAGGTGTAGACCAGCCATTCTCCTCTCCGCCTGTCAGTTCCCCACGCTGTTAGTCGTGTCCTCCCACATTGTTCTCCCACAGTGGCGCAGCGGGTAGAGCCGCAGGTTCGATCCTGACAAGAGACGCAGGTTCGATCCTGACCTCGGGTGCTGTCCGTGTGGAGTTTGCACGTTCCACCTGTGACTGGGTAGGCTTCCCCCGGGTGCTCCAGTTTTCTTGCGGGACCCAAAGATGTGCAGGTTTGTAGGTTAATTGCCCCAGGTGTGTAAGGAGCGGATGAGAAAGTGGGATAACATAGAACTAGTGTGAACGGGTGATCGATGGTCGGTGTAAGCTCTGATCTGATCCGAAGGGCCTGTTTCCATTCTGTTTCTCTAAACTAAGCTAAACTAAACTAGTCCTTCATTCTCCTGGTCTTTCTGACAGTTTGGAGTTTAGTTTAGAGATACAATAGACATTAGACAATAGCACCCCACAAGCCTTGCCGTTTCAGAGATGCTCTGACCCAGTCGTCTGGCCATAACAATTTGGCCCTTGTCAAAGTCGCTCAGGTCTTTACTCCTGCCCATTTCTCCTGCATCCAACACATCAACTTCAAGAACTGACTGTTCACTTGCTGCCTGATATATCCCACCCCTTGACAGGTGCCATTGTAACAAGATAATCAATGTTATTCACTTCACCTGTCAGTGGTCATAATGTTTTGGCTGATCGGTGTGTAACGCACGCAGCACTGAGTTTCTGGTTAGCTCACCATAAAAGCTTTTCCCTGTACCTCACACAATCCAGAGACAGTGTTGTGACAAGCATGGCCTCTCTCCGTCTCTCAGCAAGTCAATAGACAATAGACAATAGGTGCAGGAGGAGGCCATTCGGCCCTTCGAGCCAGCACCGCCATTCAATGTGATCATGGCTGATCATTCTCAATCAGTACCCCGTTCCTGCCTTCCCCCCATACCCCCTGACTCCGCTATCCTTAAGAGCTCTATCTAGCTCTCTCTTGAATGCATTCAGAGAATTGGCCTCCACTGCCTTCTGAGGCAGAGAATTCCACAGATTTACAACTCTCTGACTGAAAAGGTTTTTCCTCATCTCCGTTCTAAATGGCCTACCCCTTATTCTTAAACTGTGGCCCCTGGTTCTGGACTCCCCCAACATTGGGGAGATGTTTCCTGCCTCTAACATGTCCAACCCCTTAATAATCTTATACATTTCGATAAGATCTCCTCTCATCCTTCTAAACTCCAGTGTATACAAGATACGGCATGGAAACAGGAACTTCGGTCCGATGAGTCCACTCTGCCCATCGGTCAACCGTACACTAGCTCTATGTTATCCCACTTTTGCACCGCATGCACTTTACAGTGGGCCAATACACCTACAAACCCGCACGCCGTTGGAATGTGGAGGGAAACCTGAGCACCCGGAGGAAGCCCACGAGGTCAAGGGGAGATGGTGCAAACTGCACCCGAGGTCAGGTTCGAGCCTGGGTCTGTGGCGCTGTGAGGCAGCAACTCTACTGCTGAGCCACTGTGCAGCAACGTTAAAGTGAATTAAAAACGGTTCAAACGATGTCAGCCTGGGATTGTAAGAAATAGGGTGTCCAATCTAAATGTGCAGGAAGGAACTGCAGATGTTTGTTGGCAACGAAGATAGATACAAAGTGCTGGAGTAACTCAGCGGAACAGACAGCATCTCAGAAGAAAATTAATAGGTGAATTAGATTTTTTTAAAAAGATTTTTTTAGATTTAGAGATACAGCGCAGAAACAGGCCCTTCGGCCCACCGTGTCCGCGCCGCCCAGCGATCCCCGCACATTAACACTATCCTACACACACTAGGGACAATTAAAAAAAAAAACATTTTACCCAGCCAATTAACCTACAAACCTGCACGTCTTTGGGGTGTGGAAGGAAACCGAAGATGTCGGAGAAAACCCACGCAGGTCACGGGGAGAACGTACAAACTCCGTACAGACGGCGCCCGTAGTCGGGATCGAACCCGAGTCTCCGGCACTGCGTTCGCTGTAAGGCAGCAACTCTACCGCTGCGCCACCGTGACACGTGTCAAATTGACGTCCACATGAATGGCTGGACCCAGGGTTTCCCAGCAGAACATTGCCCAGAGCATCACACTCTCTCCACCGGCTTGTCGTCTTCCCACAGTCGGTTCAGACCAGAAGGGATAGTCTTCGTTGCCCTCGCGCATCGATGAGCCTTGGGCGCCCAACACCCTGTCTGTCGCCAGTATGTGGTTTGTCCCTCCTCGGACCACTGTCGGTAGGTACTCACCACTGCTGACTGGGAGCACCCCACAAGCCTTGCCGTTTCAGAGATGCTCTGACCCAGTCGTCTGGCCAGAACAATCTGGCCCTTGTCAAAGTCGCTCAGGTCTTTACTCCGGCCCATTTCTCCTGCATCCACCGCATCAACTTCAAGAACTGACTGTTCACTTGCTGCCTAATATATCCCACCCCTTGACAGGTGCCATTGTAACAAGGTAACCAATGTTATTCACTTCGCCTGTCAATGGTCATAATGTTTTGGCTGATCGGTGTGTAACGCACGCAGCACTGAGTTTCAGGTTAGCTCACAATAAAAGCTTTTCCCTGTACCTCACACAATCCAGAGACAGTGTTGTGACAAGCATGGCCTCTCTCCGTCTCTCAGCAAGTCCCTGATGTAGAAGTCCTTCAGTAAGTTTCCTCAGTCAGGGACAGTTTCTTCCCGGCTCTTATCAGGCAGTTGAACCATCCCACCACAACCAGAGAGCAGTCCTGAACTACTATCCACCTCATTGGTGACCCTTGGACTATTGATCCGACTTTGTCGGCTTTACCTTGCACGAAAAGCTATTCCCTTATCATGTATCGAACGCAGGTTCGATCCTGACTACGGGCGCCGTCTGTATGGAGTTTGTACGTTCTCCCCGTGACCTGCGTGGGTTTTCTCCGAGATCTTCGGTTTCTTCCCACACTCCAAAGATGTACAGGTATGTAGGTTAATTGGCTGGGCAAATGTAAAAATTGTCCCTAGTGGGTGTAGGATAGTGTTAGTGTGCGGGGATCGCTGGGCGGCGCTGACCCGGTGGGCCGAAGGGCCTGTTTCCGCACTGTATCTCTGTATCTGTATCTGTACACACTGCAAATTACTCGATTGTATTTAGTTTTGTTTAGTTTAGAGATACAGTGCGGAAACAGGGCCACCGGGTCCGCCCCGACCAGCGATCCCCGCACATTAACACTATCCTACACACACTAAGGACAAATTTACATTTACCAAGCCAATTAACCTACATACCTGTACGTCTTTGGAGTGTGGGAGGAAACCGAAGATCTCGGAGAAAACCCGCGCAGGTCACGGTGAGAACGTACAAACTCCGTACAGACAGCGCCCGTAGTCGGGATGGAACCCGGGTCTCCGGCGTTGTAAGCGCTGTAAGGCGGCAACTCTACCGCTGCGCCACCGTGACCGCCCATGTGTCTTTCTGCTGACTGGTTAGCACGCAACAAAAGCATTTCACTGTACCTCGGCACACGTGATAATAAACTAAACTGAACTAATCTGAAGTCGGGGACTTGAGTCTACAAAAAGAGTTTACCAACACAGGCTGCAAGATAGGCCCCTTTGTGTTTATGTGCATGAATATTCATATTTAAATAAAAAGAATTAACGGGGTGGAATATTTTCCATTACCGCAATCATTCCCAATCCACAGAGGCCAATTATATTCTTTTACACTGTATTCATTGTTGAGTCTTAATAAAAGCGTGACTAATTGGCTAAGAAATGCTAATCCCGGATCACACTTTATATTAAAATGCAGACAGTTAATTGGAATTATTTTGTGTTGCAGTGATTTTAATTAATTAAGCCAGGTTTGTCAGCAATATTAATGAGCGGCTTCTGAATAATTTTGTGTCCAGGTGCTTGATTGTTCTCACTGAGGTATACGTGTTTCTCCCAGCTTAACCACTTTAATAGGTGAAGGGGCAGTTTATCATATTGCCGCAAGAATTTAGTTTAGTTTAGTTTAGCTCAGAGATACAGCGCAGAAACAGGGCCTTCGGCCCACACCGACCAGCGATCCCCACGTTCTAACACTATCCTACACACATTAGGAACAATTTACAATTACACCAAGCCAATTAACCTACAAACCTGCACGTCTTTGGAGTGCGGGAGGAAACCGAAGATCTCGGAGAGAACCCACGCGGGTCTCGGGGAGAACATACAAGCTCCGTACAGGCAGCGCCCGTAGTCGGGATCGAACCCTCACAGGTCTCTGGCTCTGTGAGGCAGCAACTCTACCGCTGCGCCACCGTGCCGTCCTGGTGAGATGCTGGTGTGACTTTCACGTGCGCCAGCACTTGATTTCAGTCTGAAGAAGGGTCTCGACCCGAAACGTCACCCATTCCTTCTCTCCAGAGATGCTGCCTGACCCGCTGAGTTACTCCAGCACTCTGTGTCCACCTTGACTTCAGGCATTCAAAGAAGTGGATAGAATATTCTGGAGACACAATGAACTGCAGATGTTGGAACCTGGAGGGAAACACAAAGTACTGGAGGAACTGGGTCGGCACGGTGGCGCAGCGGTAGAGTTGCTGCCTTATAGCACCAGAGACCCAGGTTCCATCCTGACTAAGGGCACTAGCTGTACACAGCTTGTACGTTCTCCCTGTGATCGCGTGGGTTTTCTCCGGGTGCTCTGGTTTCCTCCCACATCCCAAAGACGTGCAGGTTTGTAGCTTAATTGGCTTCTGTGAATTGTCCCTGGTATGTAGGATAGAACTAGTATTTTAGTGGGATCGCTGGTCGGCGTGGACTTGGTGGGCCGAAGGGCCTGCTTCCATGCTGTATCTCTAAACTAAATTAAACTAAAGAGAAGAGGAAGCATTATCTCTGGAGAAAATGGAAAGGTTTCGTTTCTGGTCTGAAGAAGGGTCTTGACCCAAAACTCCAGCATTTGGTGTCTATCTCCAGTGTAAACCGACATTTGCAGTTCCTACACTAGTTTAGTTTAATTTAGAGATACAGCGCGGAAACAGGCCCTTCGGCCCACCGAGTCCGCGCCGACCAGCGATCCCCGCACACTAGCACTATCCTACACACACTGGGGACAATTTTTAAACATTTTTTTTACACCAAGCCAATTAACCTACAAACCTGTACGTCTTTGGAGTGTGGGAGAAAGCCGAAGATCTCGGAGAAAACCCACGCAGGTCACGGGGAGAACGTACAAACTCCGTACAGACAGCACCCGTAGTCAGGATCGAACCCGGGTCTCCAGCGCTGTGAGGCTACAACTCTACCGCTGTGCCACCGTGCCGCCTTAAAGAGAATACGGGCTACAGTTTTTTTCAGGGGCAGTCGCACTAATGGGGGGGCTTGTAATGTGCCCTCAGGGATTAACGTTATCCCACTGACGCAGGCGAGCAAAGTGCTAATGATTACTCCACGTAAATTCTCAAAACAGGGAACCTTGACAGAAACACTCTTTGCAGGGAACATGTTAGGCTTGTTCAGTCTGAGGAAGGGTCTCGACTCGAAACGTCACCCATTCCTTCTCTCCACAGATGGATCAGTCTGAAGAAGGGTCTCGACCCGAAACGTCACCCATTCCTTCTCTCCAGAGATGCTGCCTGTCCCGCTGAGTTACTCCAGCATTTTCTGTCTAACAAGTTTGGCTTAATCTAGGTTGGGTGGTTTATTATTGTTCACTTTTCTCGGCATTTATAACTTCTTCAGAAGCACAACAGAACACTATTAGTATGCAGCAATGTGCACTGAAGCATAAGAAGATTACCATGTTCGTAACCAACTTGATAACACATTTCAGAACAATATTTTTTCCCAAAGTCTCATTTCACTCACGTCATTTAATTGCTTAAAGATCTGTTTAGTTTAGAGATACAGCGCGGAAACAGGCCCTTCAGCCCACCAGAGATCCCAATTACACTAGTCCTATCCCACACACAGTTACAATTTTTACCAAGCCAATTAACCTACAAACGAAACCCATTCCTTCTCTCCAGAGATGCTGCCTGTCCCGTTGAGTTACTCCAGCTTTTTGTGTCTATCTTCAACCTACAAACCTGCACGTCTTTGGAATGCGGGAGGAAACCGGAGATCCTGGAGTAAAACCCACGCAGGTCACGGGGAGAACGTACAAACTCCGTACAGACAGAGCCCGTAGTCAGGATCGAACCCGGTTCTCTGGCGCTAAAAGATAATAGACAATAGACAATAGGTGCAGGAGGAGGCCATTCGGCCCTTCGAGCCAGCACCGCCATTCAATGTGATCATGGCTGATCATTCTCAATCAGTACCCCGTTCCTGCCTTCTCCCCGTACCCCCTGACTCCGCTATCCTTAAGAGCTCTATCTAGCTCTCTCTTGAATGCATTCAGATAACTGGCCTCCACTGCCCTCTGAGGCAGAGAATTCCACAGATTCACAACTCCCTGACTGAAAAAGTTTTTCCTCATCTCCGTTTTAAATGGCTTACCCCTTATTCTTAAACTGTGGCCCCTTGTTCTGGACTCTCCCAACATTGGGAACACGTTTCCTGCCTCTAACGTGTCCAACCCCTTAATAATCTTGCACGTTTCGATAAGATCTCCTTGCTCCAGCTTTTTGTGTCTTTCTTCTGTTTAAACCAGCATCTGCAGTTCCTTCCTACACGTGGCATTTCAGGTCAGGTCAGGTCAGGTCAGATCAGGTCAGGTAAGGCAGCAACTCTACCGCTGCGCCACCGTGCCACCGCGCCGCCCTGATCGAACTTTTTCTCACCTCAAATTTTCAACGTGAGCTTTTCCCCGACATTTTGTGACATCTTCAGAAAATGACGGTGTGATTCTGGCCAAGATGCATTGGCATGCCCGGGCTCGCTGGCAATTAGAATGAGATTGCAGGGTTACATTTAATTCACAAACCCTAAGAGGTTGAAATTGTTCTTGGACAAAAATGCTTAATTGCAAATCAGCAGCTCATTCACTCATGGGCTGATTTGTCTGAAATTGGAAAGATTATTAAACGAGACACGAGCTTCCAATCCAAGATTAGAAAAAAAGCAAAGTGCTGGAGTAACTCAGCGGGTCAGGCAGCACCTGATGAGGGAACGAACACATGACATGTTGGGTCGGGATACTTCGTCAGACACGAGAAGAGTCCCGACCTGAAACGCCAGTGTAGGAAGGAACTGCAGATGCTGGTTTAAACAGAAGAAAGACACAAAAAGCTGGAGCAACTCATTGGGTCAGGCAGCATCTCTGGAAAAAAAGAAATAGGTGACGTTTCGGGTCTTCTGACTCTGAAAAGTCACCAATTCCTTTTCTCCTGAAATGCCATCTGTTCATTCCCTCCCCAGATGCTGCCTGACCCGCTGAGAACCTCCATCACTTTGATGCTCAAGATTCCAGCATCTGCTGTTCCTTGTCTATGCAATCCAAGGCTCAGATCCCTTCAAATCCATTTTAGCTCCAAGGAGAGGTTGAACAGACTAGGATTGTTTTCTCGGCAGTGATGGAGGTTGAGAGGAGACCCGAGTCATGGATAGGGTAGACAGACTGACAGGGTTGCCAATTGACCCGTATTAGCCGGGACATCCTGTACATAGAAACATAGAAAATAGGTGCAGGAGTAGGCCATTCGGCCCTTCGAGCCTGCACCGCCATTCAATATGATCATGGCTGATCATCCAGCTCAGTAACCTGTGCCTGCCTTCTCTCCATACCCCCTGATCCCTTTAGCCACAAGGGCCACATCACCACAGACTCACCACTCTCTGTGTGAAGAAATGTTTTCTCATCTCGGTCCTAAAAGACTTCCCCCTTATCCTTAAGCTGTGACCCCTGGTTCTGGACTTCCCCAACATCGGGAACAATCTTCCCGCATCTAGCCTCTCCAACCCCTTAAGAATTTTATATGTTTCTATAAGATTCCCCCTCAGTCTTCTAAATTCCAGCGAGTACAAGCCTAGTCTATCCAGTCTTTCTTCATATGAAAGTCCTGCCATCCCAGGGATCAATCTGGTGAACCTTCTCTGTACTCCCTCTAACGCTAGAATGTCTTTCCTCAGATTAGGAGACCAAAACTGTACACAATACTCCAGGTGCGGTCTCACCAAGGCCCTGTACAACTGCAGCAGAACCTCCCTGCTCCTATACTCAAATCCTCTTGCTATGAATGCTAACATACCATTCGCTTTCTTCACTGCCTGCTGCACCTGCATGCTTGCTTTCAATGACTGGTGCACCATGACACCCAGGTCACGTTGCATCTCCCCTTTTCCTAATTGGCCACCATTCAGGTAATATGGGCTAAATTGGTTTGACCCGTACGGGACCGCCCTTGTCCCGTATTAGGCCCGGGGGCCGCTGTAGGCCGGGACAGTGTGGGCTAACGGAGTGTGTTCGGGGAGCGGGGCCGAGTGTGTTCGCCTGACGGAGGTTGCTTAGCAACCCGCCTCCCGGCCCGGGCGGCCGCCGTTGGTGGAGCGGGAGCACGTGGCCACTGGCTGGGTGGGTGAGGTCACGTGGGGCGCGGGGCGGTGACGTCACCGTGTCCTGTATTTTGGAAGTGAGGAAGTTCGCAACCCCTACAGACGGAACCCTATCCGCAGAGTGGAGGTGACACAGACTAGAGGCCAGAGCTTTACAGTGAGGGGTGCAAAGCTTAAGGGAGATGGGCTGAGGAAGGTTTCTTGACACAGAGAATGGTGGGTGCCCGGAACACACTGTTAACTGTGGTGGCAGAGGCAAACACGGAGTCAAAACACACCAGATAATGTTCAAGACGAAATGTGTAGGGAGGAAGAGCAAACACTGGTTTACACCGAAGACAGACACAAAATGCCGGAGTAACTCAGCGGGACAGGCAGCATCTCTGGAGAGAAGGAATGGGTGAAGTTTCAAGTCAAGACTGAGAGTCGGGGAGAGGGAGTCATAGAGTCATAGTATCATAGAGTGATACAGTCTGGGCCAACATGTCCCAGCTACACTAGTCCCATGCCTGCTCTTGGTCCATATCCCTCCAAACCTGTGCTATCATGTACCTGGTTAATTGTTCCTTAAACGATGGAATAGTCCCAGCCTCAACCACCTCCTCTGGCAGCTAGTTCCATACACCCACCACCCTTTGTGTGAAAAAGTTACCCCTCGGATTCCTATGAAATCTTTTCCCCTTCACCTTGAACCAATGTCCTCTGATCCTCGATTCCCCTACTCTGGGCAGGGGTCATTATGAGACATCGAGACATAGACATAATGGGTATATGAATGTAAAAACCTGTTTGAAGTTCTGAAGTCAGGTCAAATGCAAAATAATAACCCTTTTTAATTATCACCTTTGCAAAATACTTATTTGAAGCACAAATAGACACAAAATGCTGTCAGTCGAGACCCTTTTTCAGACTAATCGGGGAAAGGGAAACGAGAGATATAGATGGTGATGTAAAGATATATAGAACAATTTAGAAGGATGAGAGGGGATCTTATCGAAACGTATAAGATAATTAAGGGGTTGGACACGTTAGAGGCAGGAAACATGTTCCCAATGTTGGGGGAGTCCAGAACAAGGGGCCACAGTTTAAGAATAAGGGGTAGGCCATTTAGAACGGAGGTGAGGAAAAACTTTTTCAGTCAGAGAGTTGTGAATCTGTGGAATTCTCTGCCTCAGAAGGCAGTGGAGGCCAATTCTCTGAATGCATTCAAGAGAGAGCTAGATAGAGCTCTTAAGGATAGCGGAGTCAGGGGGTATGGGGAGAAGGCAGGAATGGGGTACTGATTGAGAATGATCAGCCATGATCACATTGAATGGCGGTGCTGGCTCGAAGGGCCGAATGGCCTCCTCCTGCACCTATTGTCTATTGTCTATTGTCTATAAATGAATGCAGAAAAGTAACGATGATAAAGGAAACAGGCCATTGGTAGCTGTTTGCTGGGTGAGAACGAGAACCTGGTGTGAATTGGGTGGGGGAGGGATGGAGAGAGAGGGAGGGAGTCCAGGGGTTACTCAAAGTTAGAGAAATCAATATTCATACCGGATTGTTGCAGCTTTCATCTATTGTCTTCCTGATGCCCCTTGGCATTCGGAATACAAATTGATATCAAATTATTTCTTCTCTGGAAGTCCTGGCTTCACAATCTTGCAATATGTTAATGTGCAGCATCCTAAGAAAGGTTTTCTATTTATTTGGAGAAATATTTCTGGGAGCTTTTAGCTGCTTGGATGAGCTTTTATGACTCATTGGAAAATAAATTGATTTTTTATTTGTCTTTGTGAGATTTCGATACATCTCAACAATTGCACGTAAATTTTCTTTTTCATGCATTGCAATATGTATCTAAAATGCATAGGATTTTTCAGAAAAGCATTGCTGTTAATGGTTTAGTGGGAACTTTGCAAAGATATTGTGGTGTTTTTCAGCCAAATTAACCGTTTCAAATTCTCAGATTAAAGAAGTTCTTTTCTGCCTCCACACACTGTAATAATAATGAAGTTTCAATTATGTTCTGGCTGGGGCTTCACGGTGACGCATCGGGTAGAGCTGCTGCCTCTTGCAGCACTTGCCAGGATTCTGAAATGAGACTGAAGAAGGGTCCCAACCCGATCCATCACCTATCCACATTCCCCAGAGATGCCGCCTGACCCTCTGAGTTACTCCAGCACTCTGTGAAACGTCACCTATCCACATTCCCCAGAGATGCCGCCTGACCCTCTGAGTTACTCCAGCACTCTGTGAAACGTCACCTATCCATGTTCTCCAGAGATGCTGCCTGACCCACTGAGTTACTCCAGCACTCTGTGAAACGTCACCTATCCATGTTCTCCAGAGATGCTGCCTGACCCGCTGAGTTGCCCCAGCACTCTGTGAAACGTCACCTATCCAGTGCTGGAGTAACTCAGCGGGTCAGGCAGCATCTGTGGAGAATGTGGAAAGGCGATGTTTTGGGAAGATTGGAGGTGTGTCTTGACCCAAAACTTCACCTGTCCACATTCTCCATAGATGCTGCCTGACCCGCTGAGTTACTCCAGCACTCTGTGAAACGTCACCTATCCATGTTCTCCAGAGATGCTGCCTGACCCGCTGAGTTACTCCAGCACTCTGTGAAACGTCACCTATCCATGTTCTCCAGAGATGCTGCCTGACCCGCTGAGTTACTCCAGCACTCTGTGAAACGTCACCTATCCATGTTCTCCAGAGATGCTGCCTGACCCGCTGAGTTACTCCAGCACTCTGTGGCCTTTCGTGTATGAGCCAGCATCTGCAGTTCCGTGTTTCTACATTTTAATTCCCATTCGGAAGCCGTCCCAAGGTAACTCCACCACAAGGCGCCCAGGCAGAAGCCTCGTTAATGGTGGTGGACCTTTCCCACTGCGGTACATTATATCCTTTAGCAGCCTACTTGTGCCCTCCACGATTTGCTTCCCTGCCTATCTGAGATTCCCGATCAGACAACGGGTTGTACAACAGGTGAGGATGTGGCCTGAATCCATTGTACCGTCTTCATCAGCAACCATTTATTCTGTTCCATGCCAAGGCCGAAGAGAAAGATTTGTCATCCTGCTACCATTTTATGACACTCGACATCACGATGGTGGATAACGGCACTGGCAATGGACATCATGAGGGTAGACGACACATTATAATACACATACTGTATCTCCCTCTCTCTCTCGTCTCAGTAAATTAAACGCGAGCCTTTGACAGTAGATTATTCAACACAATGTTATCAGACGATTAAACGCAATGCACTTGTTCTCAGGGGAATAAATGTGGATCTTCAGATTACTCCCTTCTCTTCGATTCATCCATCAACCTCTCTTTCCAGCAAAACAATTAAAATCCTATTAACCTTCATAGATATATTCAGAAGCTTTTAACCGAGAAATATTTCAATTAAAAGCTTTCAACTCATTTCAACAAGTTATTAATTTACTGGCTAAGATAAGGAAGCTCAGAAAATTGTGATCATTTTAAATGTTTTTTTTAGAAAGTCTTACAGTTCAGATTTCTTGAAAGGGGGCAGTTAATAAAGGATATTCTTGCTATTGAGGGCGTGCAGCGTAGGTTTACTAGGTTAATTCCCGGAATGGCGGGACTGTCATATGTTGAAAGACTGGAGCGACTAGGCTTGTATACACTGGAATTTAGAAGGATGAGAGGGGGTCTTATCGAAACATATTAAAGTTATTAAGGGGTTGGACACGTTAGAGGCAGGAAACATGTTCCCAATGTTGGGGGAGTCCAGAGCCAGGGGCCACAGTTTAAGAATAAGGGGTAGGCCATTTAGAACGGGGATGAGGAAAAACTTTTTCACTCAGAGAGTTGTAAATCTGTGGAATTCTCTGCCTCAGAAGGCAGTGGAGGCCAATTCTCTGAATGCATTCAAGAGAGAGCTAGATAGAGCTCTTAAGGATAGCGGAGTCAGGGGGTATGGGGAGAAGGCAGGAACGGGGCACTGATTGAGAATGATCAGCCATGAGCACATTGAATGGCGGTGCTGGCTCGAAGGGCCAAATGGCCTCCTCCTGCACCTATTGTCTATTGTCTATTGTCATAACCCCTGACAACCGTGCTAATAATAGTTTCTAGTGTCTCCATTTTACTTCTCCAATGTAAAATCTCCTTCAGGTTTGTGGGAAGGAACTGCAGATGCTGGTTTACACCGAAGGTAGACACAAGATGCTGGAGTAACTCAGTGGGTCAGGCAGCATCTCTGGAGAGAAGGAATGGGTGACGTTTCCTTTGTGACCATTGTGGGATCCACCTTTCCTTGGTCATCGCTGCCGGCTCTGATTAATTCTGTACCTTTTCATGCCTCTAGTTTCCCTTCCCTCTCATCCTTCTAAAGGGGAGAAGGCGGGAGAATGGGGTTAGGAGGGAGAGAGAGAGATCAGCCACGGTTGAATGGCGGAGTAGACTTGATGGGCCGAAGGATCTAATTCTTCTCCTAGAACTTATAAACTTATGACCTATTAATGTTGGAATCTTGGGAAAAATGCAAACTGCTGGAGGAACTTAATGGGTCAGGCAGCGTCTGTAGAGGGAATGGAGAGGTGACGTTTCAGGTCGAGAGCCTTCTTTAATCCGGATGATGTTTTGGTTCGGGACCCTGCCGATGTTTTGAGTCAGAGCCCTTCCTCAGTAGTCAGAAGAAAAGCCCCGACACGAAATGTCATTTGTCCATCCCCTCCACAGACGCTGCCCTAACCCGGTGAGTTCCTCCAGCAATTTGTGCGTTTTTCTGCAAGTAATTCTGTCCACATGGATCAGCCATTGTTTAGCTTAGTTTATTAGTTTAGTTTAGAGATACAGCGCTGAAACAGGCCCTTCGGCCCACCGAGTCCACACCGACCAGCGATTCCCGCACATTAACACTATCCTACACACACTAGGGACAATTTACACATGCACTAAGCCAATTCACCCACAAACCTGCACGCCTTTGGAGTGTGGGAGGAAACCGAAGATCTCGGTGAAAACCCACGCGGTCACGGGGAGAACGTGCAAACTCCGTACAGACGGCGCCCGAAGTCAGGATCGAACTTGGGTCTCCGGTGCTGCAAGCGCTGTAAGGCAGCAACTCTACCGCTGTGCCACCGTGCCGACCTAACTTTATGTCTTTCTGACTCTACATGTTGTTCAGAGGCGGTGGGGATGGGAGGGTGGGATGGGAGGGTGGGATGTTCCAGTGCTTTGCTAACCTTGCTGATTCATACTATTCAGATCAGTTGAAGGTTTAATTTGGTGGGTTTTAGCAGTAAAGGAACTGCAATCACGTTTCACCAAATCATAAGATCATAAAACATAGAAGCAGAATCAGGCCAGCTCAAAATGCTGTAAAGTCAAGCCCACTTCCAAGGCTGAAGGTTATTCATCAGCTGTGTACAAAATCATGAGAGGAATAGTTCGGGTAGATGCACAGAGTCTCTTGCCCAGAGTAGGGGTATCGAGGACCAGAGGACACAGGTTCAAGGTGAAGGGGAAACGATTTATTAGGAATCTGAGGGGTATCTTTTTCACACAGAGGGTGGTGGGTGTGTGGAACGCGCTGCCAGAGAGGGCAGTTGAGGCTGGGACTATCCCAACATTTAAGAAACAGTTAGACAGGTACATGGATAGGACAGGTTTGGAGGGATATGAACCAAATGCGAGCAGGTGGGACTAGTGTACCTGGGACATGTTGGCCGGTGTGGGCAAGTTGGGTTGAAGGGCCTGTTTCCACACTGTATCACGCTACGGCAGGCTCGAAGGGCTGAATGGCCTACTCCTGCACCTATTGTCTATTGTCTATTGACTATGACTCTATGACTCTAAGCTCATAAGTGATAGGAGCAGAATTAGTCCATTCGGCCCATCAAGTCCACTCCGCCATTCAATCATGGCTGATCTATCTCTCCCTCCCAATGCCATTCTCCTGCCTTCACCCCATAACCCCTGACACTCGTACTGATCAAGAATCTTTCTATCTCTGCCGTAAAAATATCCATTGACTTGACCTCCACAGCCTTCTGTGGCAATGAATTCCACAGATTCACGTCCCTCTGACAAAATAAATTCCTCCTCGTCTCCTTTCTAAAGGCAGGTCCTTTTATTCTGAGGCTGTGGCCTCTGGTCCGTGTTCTTGTCTAACTAAACATTTGTAATCCGAGCACATTGGCTGTCACAACACATCTCGTGGCATTGCAAGTTAAACAGGCAATCTGCAGAAGCTCTGTAATTCTGCATGAGAGTGTTGGCTAATTAAACTGTTCATTAAGTTGTGTGATGGGAGGTTTAGCCTTCCACTCCAAACCCTTCATACGAGTACAACTGTTGCATGCAATCTACCGAGTGATACTTTATAATAATTACGATGCAGTCTTATTAAATCCCTCCCCTGGACTATATTAACCAGGTTGTGTTGAGTCCAATACAATGACCAAAAGAGAAGCCGCAAGAGTATGGGGACTATTGCATTTTACATTAGTTTAGTCACAAAATGCTGGAGTAACTCAGCGGGTCAGGCAGCATCTCAGGAGAGAAGGAATGGGTGACGTTCTTCAGACTGAAGAAGGGTCTACGACCTGAAACGTCACCCATTCCTTCTCTCCTGAGATGCTGCCTGACCTGCTGAGTTACTCCAGCATTTTGTGAATAGATACCTCCGATTTGTACCAGTTATTTTCTTACATTAGTTTAGTGTAGCTTAGAGATACAGCACGGAAACAGGCCCTTCGGCCCACCGAGTCCGCGCCGACCAGCGATCCCCGTACACAAGATTCAAGATTCAAGATTCAAGATAGCTTTATTTGTCATCCAATATTGGACGAAATTCAGTCACCCACAGTCCAACAATAAAAGCATTAAATAAGCATTAAAATTACACAACCCCAAAAAAACCCCAAAACACAGTCCAACAATAAAAGCATTAAATAGGCATTCAAATTACCCAAACACTATACGACACACGCTGGGGGCAATTTACAATTTTACCAAGCCAATTAACCCTACAAACATGTGCGACTTTGGAGTGTGGGAGAAAACCGGAGCGGCTAGAGAAAACCCATGCGGTCACAGGGGAGAACGTACAAACTCCGCACAGACAGCACCCGTAGTCAGGATCGAACCGGGGTCTCTGGCGCTGTGAGGCAGCAACTCTACCGCTGCGCCACCGTGCCACCCTCTTTGTACCTCTTCACTAGACAATAGACAATAGACAATAGGTGCAGGAGGAGGCCATTCGGCCCTTCGAGCCAGCACCACCATTCACTAAGCGATGAAGGAAACATTTTTCTTTGAAAATCCTTCACAACAAAAGCAGTCTACTGCACTTTCAAAAGCCGGGAACGTAATGATTTGAAAGAGTTTGTCCACAAGTGCTTTGCTTTGTTTAATGGAAGTCCAATTGTTTATGCAGGAAACAAAAAGCGGTGTGCTATTAAAATGTAATTAGAATTAGACGCTCGCAGTGCTGATAAAGGCTCCTATGTATAAGCTGCCTCTGTATATTAAACATTTATCTGTTGACATTTATGGATCTTGATTTGTACCTGCCTGTGCCCTTGGCTGTGATTTAATTAGACCGTGCAGGAGTGATGGCATAACTACTTAGAGCACTCAGATTTTCCAGCTGTCACTACTGCTGAAACACGCAATGTCATTTAGGAGCCCATCTCAGAGAGGACTGGACAATGACTCTACATGATTGTTTCAGACAGACACGTCTATGCCACGCTGACAGAGCATTTTTACCAGCTTTGTACCGGAGTAAGGAAAAAAACTCTTAAAGTTCTCAATTTCGACACGGTGGCCTAGCGGTAGAGTTGCTGCTGCTGCGCTGGTCAAGAAGGCACAGCAACGACTGTTCTACCTGAGAACACTGAAGAAGTCTGGTCTACCCCAACAGCTGCTGACGACATTCTACTGCTGCACCATAGAGAGCATCCTAACACATGGCATCCCTGTGTGGTACCTCAGCTGCACGGAGGCAGAGAGGAAAGCTCTTCAGCGGGTAGTCCATAGAGCTCAGAGGACCATCGGAACACAGCTACCAGCCTTGGAGGGCATCTACAACAAACGACGCCTCAGAAAAGCCACCAGCATCCACAAAGACTCTTCACACCCCTGCAACAGTCTGTTCGAACTCCTTCCATCGGGCAGACGATACAAGGCCTTCTACGCCCGCACCTCCAGACTCAGGAACAGCTTCATCCCCAGGGCCATAGCTGCTATGAACCGGTCCTGCTGAGCTGGATGGTCACATCGCACAGTGAACCGGCACAGATCTACTTGCACTTTATTCTGTTTTAAAACTGTTCTAATTTGTTTCATTGGGTTGTTTAAATTAATACTGACTAGCTAATTAAATTATTGCATCGTATGGGAGGTGCATTCCCAATCTCGTTGTACCCTGTACAATGACAATAAAGATATATTGTATTGTATTTCAGCGCCAGAGACCCGGGTTCGATCCTGACTACGGGGAATTTGCACGTTCTTCCTGTGACCTTGTGGGCTTCCTCTGGGTGCTCCGGTTTCCTGCCATGTCCCAAAGACGTGTGGGTTTGTACATTAACTGGCCTCTGCAAATGAGTACGATAGAACTAGTGTAAGGGTGATTGATGGTCAGCACGGACTAGGTGGGCCAAAGGGCCTGTTTTCATGCTGTATCTCTTAACTAAACAAAGGGCAGGATTTGTTAAAGAAAAACAATTCATGCTACACTTCATTAGCTACACGATTCTTTTTGAATCCTAAAGAACAGAGAAGGCTGCATAAAACACAAAGTGCAGGGGGTTACTCAACAGGTCAGGCAACATGTAATAAAAAAGGTATTTATTCACAAAATGCTGGAGTAACTCAGCAGGTCAGGCAGCATCTCAGGAGAGAAGGAATGGGCGATGTTTCGGGTCGAGACCCTTGTAATAAAAAAGGAACTGCAGACGCTGGTTTATACCAAAGATAGACACAAAATGCTGTATGGAGTAACTCAGCAGGTCAGACAGGCCTGGAGAAAATGGATAGGTTTTCAAGAAGGGTCCCGACCTGGAACATCACCCATCCATTTTCTCCGAAATGTCACTTGACCCTCTGAGTTACTCCAGCGTTTTTATGTCAATATTTGATTCAGGCGAAATCCTTGGGAATATGGATGGGTGACGTTTTTGGGTTGGGAACCTTCTTCAGACTGATAGTGGGATTCAGCCCATCAAGTCCACTCCACCAATCAATCACGGCTGATCTACTTTGGCCTCTTTGCCGCGGATTGTCGCCTTGTCGTGGTGGAGAAGCTCGTGTGGTCCTGAGATCCTGAGGGCGATGCCGTCTGGAGCTATGCTCCTGGTAGGGTCAACCATGGCGGTAAGGTCGAGGGGGGGAGGTCCACTGACAAAGAGCGATCCAACCAAGACCTCAACGGTGGAACAGGCGGAGGGAGGATGATGGCTGACTTTAGTGGAGCGTCACAACGGCTGGGAAGGCAATAGACAATAGACAATAGGTGCAGGAGGAGGCCATTCGGCCCTTTGAGCCTGTACGCACCGCCATTCAATGTGATCATGGCTGATCATTTTCAATCAATACCCCGTTCCTGCCTTCTCCCCGTACCCCCTGACTCCGCTATCCTTAAGAGCTCTATCTAGCTCTCTCTTGAATGCATTCAGAGAATTGGCATCCACTGCCTTCTGAGGCAGGGAATTCCACAGATTCACAACTCTCTGACGGAAAAAGTTTTTCCTCATCTCAGTTCTAAATGGCCTACCCCTTATTCTTAAACTGTGGCCCCTTGTTCTGGTCTCCCCCAACACTGGGAACATGTTTCCTGCCTCTAACGTGTCCAACTCCTTAATAATCTTATACGTTTCGATAAGATCCCCTCTCATCCTTCTAAATTCCAATGTATACAAGCCTAGTCGCTCCAGTCTTTCAACATATGATAGTCCCGCCATTCCGGGAATTAACCTAGTAAACCTACGCTGCACGCCCTCAATAGCAAGGCGGATGGATGAAGGCTGCAGCAGAAAAGGGTCCCCGGTCGTCTTGGACTCCACACCACTGGATCCTGACCCAGATCTGTCAAGGACCGTGTGATGGCTGTCTGTGCACCAGTCTCCCCACGCTAAACAACGTCATGCACAGGCGTCCTCATAGGACAGTCACACTCGCTTCGAGTGTCCGCCGATGATCTATCTTTCCCTCTCAACCCCATTCTCCAGCCTTCTGCCCGTAACGTTTGACACCCTTACTAATAAAGAATCTGGCAATCTCCTTATTAAAAATGACCATTGACTTGGCCTCCACAGCCGTCTGTGCCAATGAATCCCACAGATTCACCACCCTCTGACCAAAGAAATTCCTCCTCGTCTCCATTTTGAAAGTACGTCCTTTTATTCTGAAGCTGTGTCCATTGGTTCTGTAGGCTCTCCCACTTCTGGAAGCATTCTCTCCACATCCACTCTATCCAGGCCTTACAATTACTTGGTGGGCTGTAATGCAATCCTCCCTCACCCTTCTTATCTCCTCGGCAACAAGGCAAGCTTCGGCATCAAGATGAACTTGCCAAAGAAGCTCCAACTCATCTCGAATACAAGGTCGTGATGGTCCAAGCTTGGAGGTAGTTGAGGCTGGGACCATCCCAACCTTTAAGGAACAGTTGGACAGGTACATGGATAGGACGGGTTTGGAGGGACATGGGCCAAGCGCAGGCAGGTGGGACTAGCGTAGCTGGGACATTGTTGGCCGGTATGGGAATGATGGGCCGAAGGACCTGTTTCCATGCTGTATCACTCTATGACTGGCTGAGCTTCTGCAGCTCCTGGTGTCTCTGGTGTTTCTGACTGAGTAGCTGAGCAGCATTCGAGCACGGCCCCGATCATTGTTGGCGTTAACTTGCCTCTGTGACTTGAATACGGTGTCGCTGCATCAGAGTGCAGCTGGTCAATGATCAGTGTATAATAACCCAGGTGGCTAATGACCTGGCAGCTATCAGGACAGCTTCATGCTAAGTCCACCATCTGTGCCAGCCTTACCTGAATGCAAAAAAACATGTTGTAAATATGGGCATTCCAGCAAGTTCCTCAAAGTTACAGAATAGTGAGCGGCCAGGATAGAGTGGATGTGGAGAGGATGTTTCCACTAGTGGGAGAGTCTGGGACCAGAGGGCACAGCCTCACAATTAAAGGACGTTCCTTAAGGAAGGAGATAAGGAGGAATTTCTTTAGTCAGAGGGTGGTGAACCTGTGGAATTCTTTGCCGCAGAAGGTTGTGGAGGCCAAGTCAATGGATATTTTTATGGCAGAGATAGAAAGATTCTTGATTAGTATGTGTGTCAGAGTTAGGGGGAGAAGGCAGGAGAATGGGGTTGAGAGGGAGAGATGGATCAGCCATGATTGAATGGCAGAGTAGGCTTGATGGGCCGAATGGACTAATTCTGCTCCTATCACTTATGGACTTAGAGTCATAGATTCATAGAGTCAATAGACAATAGACAATAGGTGCAGGAGTAGGCCATTCAGCCCTTCGAGCCAGCCATAGCGTGATACAGTGTGGAAACAGCCCAACTTGCCCACACCGGCCAACATGTCCCAGCTACATTAGTCTCACCTGCCCGCATTTGGTTCATATCCCTCCAAACCTGTCCTATCCATGTACCTGTCTAACTGTTTCTCAAATGTTGGGATAGTCCCAGCCTCAACTACCTCCTCTGGTAGCTCGTTCCACACACCCACCACCCTCTGTGTGAAAAAGTTACCCCTCAGATTCCTAATAAATCGTTTCCCCTTCACCTTGAACCTAAGTCCTCTGGTCCTCGATTCCTCTATTCTGGGCACGAGACTCTGTGCAACTACCCGAGAGACAGATTCTTGATTAGTACAGGCATCAGGGGTTAGGGGGAGAAGGCAGGAGAATGGGGTTGGAGGGAGAGATAGATCAGCCACGATTAAATGGGCTGAATGGCCCAATTCTGCTTCTATCACCTATGACCTTATGAAACAAAGCTAACAACCCTTTCTCTTGGCTCAACGTGGATGTAACCAGACAGCTGTGTCTCACCATTGATCAGGCCGCGAGGATGTTGAAAACAAAACAAAAGGGAAGGGAAAGGTCGACAGACTGCACAGGATGGAACTGCAGATGTTGGAAGGCGACTCCGGTCTGTCAAAGCAGCCACAGCCAGACATAAAAACAGCTTTTATCCACGAGTGACAGTTCTACTCAACAACCAAAGTCTGCAGTCTCTATTTTGTTCTGGTTTATTTTCACCCACATGTTTAGACCGTAGTGTTGTATCCTTATTGTTTTGATGTGGTTATGCTTTATTCTTAATTGTTAACTGTATGTTTGTGGTGTCATTTGTGAGCGGAGCACCAAGGCACATTCCTTGTATCTGCACATACTTGGCCAATAAACGCATTCATTCATTCATTCAGACATTCATTCATTCATTTTGTGTCTACCTGCTATTTTGAATACATTGTGTATGCAAGCAAAGAATTTCACTGTGCCTTGCCACATGTGACAAAGTGTTCCTTCCTATTCCTTCCTAAACTAAACTGAACTACACTAAACTACACTAAACTAAACTCAACACCTTCATTGTGTTGACCGTAGTCTGATTTTCCTGGATGAGTTCAATAGTCCAAGATCATTTCGAGGCGATTGGTTCTGATGCCCAGAAGAGGGGCTGGGAGATTTAATGGGCTGTAACTTAAGGTAATGTGTGGAGAATGCTGGTGTGAAATGTTGAACTGCGATTGCAAAGAGATATCAAACAGGAGGAGATGTACCTGGCACCACACAGCTCCTGATTAATTGAGAAGCATCTCACATCTACAAGCACAAAATAAAAGGAATGAGAATTCTTTACTGTCAGTAAAGAGCATTTTTAAACCAAGTTCATGCAAGGAAATGTAGTTATAGAATCCTCGAGTCGTGGAGAATGGAAACAATGCCTTCGGCCCCAGCTGTGTAGGACAGAAAACTGCAGATGCTGGTTTACATCGAAGGCAGACACAAAATGCTGGAGGAACTCAGCAGGTCAGGCAGCATCTCTGGAGAGAAGGAATGGGTGATGTTCAGGTGACTGATCAGTCTGAAGTAGGGTTGCCAACTGTCCCGTATTAGCCGGGACATCCCGTATTTTGGGTTAAATTAGTTTGTCCCGTACGGGACCGCCCTTGTCCCGTATTAGTAGTAGGGTTGCCAACTTCCTCACTCCCAGATAAGGGACAAAGGGTGACATCAACACCCCGTGCCCCACGTGACCTCACCCAGCCAGCGGCCACGTGCTCCCGCTCCGCCAATGGCGGCCGCCTGGGCCGGGAGGCGGGTTGCTATGCAACCTCCGTCAGGTGGCGCCCGGGCCTACACTGTCCGAGCCTACAGTGGCCCCCGGGGCTACAGTGTCCGGGCCTACACTGTCTGAGCCTACAGTGTCCGGGCCTACAGCGGCCCTCGGGGCTACAGTGTCTGGGCCTACACTGTCCCGCTCCACCAATGGCGGCCGCCCGGGCCGGGAGGCTGGGCGAGGTCACGTGGGGCCCTTTGTCCCATATTTCGGAGTGAGGAAGTTGACATCCCTAGTCTGAAGAAGGGTCTCGACCCGAAACGTCACCCATTCCTTCTCTCCAGAGATGCTGCCCGTCCCGCTGAGTTACTCCAACATCTTGTGTCTACCTTCGGCCCAGCTTGTCCATGCCGACCAAAATGTCCCATTTGCCCACGCCTGGCCCATATCCCTCAGAATCTTTCCTATCCATGAACCTTTCTAAATGTCCGTTAAGTGTGAGGGGAACAGATCGGGCAGACGCACAGAGTCTCTTGCCCAGTGTAGGGGAATCAAGAACCAGAGGGCATAGGTTTCAGGTGAGGGGGGGGGAGGGAAAGATTTAAAAGGAAGCTGAGGGGTAACATTTTCACACAGAGCGCGGTGGGTGTATGGATCGAGCTGCCGGACGAGGTAGTCGAGGCAGGTAGTATTGCAACGTTTAAGGAACATTTAGACAGGTACATGGATAGGCCAGGTTTAGAGGGAAATGGGCCAAACGCGGGCAGGGGAAGTGTAGAAACATAGAAACATAGAAAATAGGTGCAGGAGTAGGCCATTCGGCCCTTCGAGCCTGCACCGCCATTCAATATGATCATGGCTGATCATCCAACTCAGTATCCCGTACCTGCCTTCTCCCCATATCCCCTGATCCCTTTAGCCACAAGGGCCACATCTAACTCCCTCTTAAATATAGCCAAATGAACTGACCTCAGCTACCTTCTGTGGCAGAGAATTCCACAGATTCACCACTCTCTGTGTGAAAAAAAACGTTCTCATCTCGGTCCTAAAAGACTTCCCCCTTATCCTTAAACTGTGACCCCTTGTTCTGGACTTCCCCAACATCGGGAACAATCTTCCTGCATCTAGCCTGTCCAAACCCTTAAGAATTTTGTAAGTTTCTATAAGATCCCCCCTCAATCTTCTAAATTCCAGCGAGTACAAGTCGAGTCTATCCAGTCTTTCTTCATATGAAAGTCCTGCCATCCCAGGAATCAATCTGGTGAACCTTCTCTGTACTCCCTCTATGGCAAGAATGTCTTTCCTCAGATTAGGAGATCAAAACTGTACGCAATACTCCAGGTGTGGTCTCACCAATGCCCTGTACAACTGCAGCAGAACCTCCCTGCTCCTATACTCAAATCTCCTCGTTATGAATGCTAACATACCATTCGCTTTCTTCACTGCCTGCTGCACCTGCATGCCTACTTTCAATGACTGGTGCACCACGACACCCAGGTCTCGTTGCATCTCCTCTTCTCCTAATCGGCCACCAACAGGAATAGTCTGCTTTCCTGTTCTTGCCACCAAAGTGGATAACCTCACATTTATCCACATTATACTGCATCTGCCATGCATTTGCCCACTTACCTAACCTGTAGCTGGGGCATGTTGTTCAGTGGGGGCAAGTTGGGCCGTGGAGCCTATTTCTACGCTGTGTAACTCTATAAATGCTGTTATTGTCCCAGCCTCAACTACCTCCCCTGGCAGCCTGCTCCACACACACTGTGTCACTGTGCCGCGAGGGTGTTCCTGTGACTTGTGGACTTCTGAAGTGAAGACTCCACTGTGCCCCTGATGTTGAATATCACGTACGGTAAAGCTTGCAACTCTTCTTTTGTGGAGTTGCCAAGCGCTGCAGGACGTACCTCTGCAATTCCAGTGCAATTCAGTTTTACAGACCAATGTTGAGCCAAGGACAGGAGTGTTCCCGACCCGAAACGTCACCTATCCATGTTCTCCAGAGATGCTGCCTGACCCGCTGAGATACTCCAGCACTCTGTGAAACGTCACCTATCCACGTTCTCCAGAGATGCTGCCTGACCCGGTGAGTTACTCCAGCACTCTGTGAAACGTCACCTATCCATGTTCTCCACAGATGCTGCCTGACCCGCTGAGTTACTCCAGCACTCTGTGAAACGTCACCTATCCATGTTCTCCACAGATGCTGCCTGACCCGCTGAGTTACTCCAGCACTTTGTGAAACGTCACCTATCCATGTTCTCCACAGATGCTGCCTGACCCGCTGAGTTACTCCAGCGTTCCATCCTCCAGTGTCTATCTTGCAATTCTTCGTTTCTACGTTGTAGCTCATGACTTCCATGTTCACAATGGGGTAGAGGGGATTTGAACGTTGAAGGATTACACAAAATGTGTAGGGAGAAAATGCAGAGGCTGGTTTACACCTAACAACAGAACGTTTCTTTGATCATCGCTACTTTTTTAAACTTTTCTGCACATCTTTCATTTCTTTGTTCAGTATCTCTATAATCGCCATCTATATCTCTCATTTCGCTTTCTCCTTCCTCTCTGTCTGAAGAAGGGTCTCGACCAGAAACAACGCCCATTCCTACTCCCCAGAGATGCTGCCCGACCCGCTGAGTTACTCCAGCACTCTGTGAAACGTCACCTATCCATGTTCCCCAGAGATGCTGCCTGACCCGCTGAGTTGCTCCAGCACTCTGTGAAACGTCACCTATCCATGTTCCCCAGAGATGCTGCCTGACCCGCTGAGTTGCTCCAGCACTCTGTGAAACGTCACCTATCCACGTTCTCCAGAGATGCTGCCCGACCCGCTGAGTTACTCCAGCATTTTATATGTTCATAAGTCCACATGTTCTAGGAGACCATTCGGCCCATCAAGTCTACTCTTCATTTCAATCATGGCTGATCTATCTTTCCCTCTCAATAACGCCTTCTCTCCATAACGCCTGATACCCATTTTATGTCTGAATTTTGGAAGTGTCATTCAGAAGCCTGATTAACAGGGGGGAGGAAGCTGTTGTACAGGAAAGAACTGCAGATGCTGGTTTATACCGTAGATAGACACAATAAGCTGGAGTAACTCAGTGGGACAGGCAGCATCTCTGGAGAGAAGGAACGGGTGACGTTTCGGGACGAGACCCTTCTTCAGAAGTCAGCAGAGGTCTGCAGTCTGCAGGAGGGTCTCGACCCGAAACGTCACCCATTCCTTCTCTCCAGAGATGCTGCCTGTCCCACTGAGTTACTCCTTCATTTTGTGACTGTCTTCAGCAGGAAGCTGTTCCTGTGTTTCTGGGTTCGTGCCTGATTATGATTAATGTGCTCTAACTGGTTGATAATCGCTTTTAACACTAGTTGAAGGAGCCGTCATTTTTTATTAGTTCTGTAGACAGGTCCCAGAATCTCACGAGCCCTATTCATTACAAGGCAACCAATAATGAATGGTATTAGTAACAACAAAGCAATCACTGACCTGTGATAGATGAGGCTGGAGATTATGTCTACTGTATTGACACGTCATTAATGAGACAAGAGAATGCTACTATAACTGGGAACTGATCAAGGGAGAATTTCAAATATCTCAGGGCACTTTTAAAGATTCTTCAAAGGATGCGTGCATTAACTATGCGATACATTTTTAAGATCTCTTTGTGAGCAACGCTGATTTTGTTTAGGTGTTGGGTGCCATTGGGACTCGCTGTTGTGGTAGTACAGTGGCTAACTTTCTGGGCTGATATCCAGGGAAATAACTATTGATCAGGGGAGATGCGTAATGCTGGTGGAACTCCAGCAGGGCAGCACGGTGGCGCGGCGGTAGAGTTGCTGCCTCACAGCGCCGGAGACCCGGGTTCGATCCCGACTACGGGTGCTGTCTGCACGGAGTTTGTACGTTCTCCCCGTGACCACGTGGGTTTTCTCCGAGATCTTCGGTTTCCTCCCACACTCCAAAGACGTGCAGGTTTGTAGGTTAATTGGCTTGGTATAATTGTAAATTGTCCCTAGTGGATGTAGGATAGCGTTAGTGTGCGGGGATCGCTGGTCGGCGCGGACCCGGTGGGCAGAAGGGCCTGGTTCTGCGCTGGACCTCTAAACTAAACTCAGTGGGTCAGGCAGCATCTCTGGAGAAAAGGAATAGGTGATGTTTCGGGTCGGAACCCTTCAGTCTGAAAGATAGAGATTGGTTGGGGGGGGTAAAACTGGAGGTGAGTAAAGGCCAGAACAAGTCAGAGCCAGCAACAGATGACCTCAGGAATGGAGGAGATGTGTCCGAACTTTAGTAAAGGGCAACTACTAAAGAGCAAAGTTTCTATGCAAGTCATCAAATGAATTTGGAATTAATTGGTAGTACCGGGAATGGCGTGCAGCTGGGTTAATTCCCGGAATGGCGGGACTGTCGTATGTTGAAAGACTGGAGCGACTAGACTTGTATACACTGGAATTTAGAAGGATGAGAGGGGATCTTATCGAAACGTATAAGATTATTAAGGGGTTGGACACGTTAGAGGCAGGAAACATGTTCCCAATGTTGGGGGAGTCCAGAACAAGGGGCCACAGTTTAAGAATAAGGGGTAGGCCATTTAGAACGGAGATGAGGAAAAACTTTTTCAGTCAGAGAGTTGTGAATCTGTGGAATTCTCTGCCTCAGAAGGCAGTGGAGGCCAATTCTCTGAATGCATTCAAGAGAGAGCTGGATAGAGCTCTTAAGTATAGCGGAGTCAGGGGGTATGGGGAGAAGGCAGGAACGGGGTACTGATTGAGAATGATCACTTTGAATGGCGGTGCTGGCTCGAAGGGCCGAATGGCCTCCTCCTGCACCTATTGTCTATTGTCTATTGGTAACTGTGATGCTTCGACATTGCAGAAAAGGACATTCATTCAATAACAAAACTTCACTCCAGCAAAAGCCTGCAATGGGGTGAGATGTCTTATCCCAAGGTAACTCAATCAACTTCCACTGCAGTTACAAACAGTTTTCCTGCAGCACATTACAAAGTTACGCACCGTGAAATTAATACTTAAGTGCTACAATTCTTTTTTGTTTGCTTTTAATTTAAGATTGATATGTTTCACTTGTAAAATTATAATTTTTTTCTCTGAAAAGGATATTATAAAATTAAAAACAAGGCCGTTAAAATGACACAATGTTGATATTGGCATGTCCTCAAAGTCTTAAAGGAAAGGGGTTTTTAGTGTTTGTACAAAGTTATTTTGCACTTTATTGCGGGTGGTTAATGCTTCATTTGAAATACCAGGCAAGTTTAATTTTATGTAATGTTAATGCAGACGTACAAACTCACATGGTGTGAAGAAGGGTCTCAACCTGAAACCTCACCTATCCATGTTCTCCAGAGATGCTGCCTGACCCGCTGAGTTACTCCAGCACTCTGTGAAACGTCACCTATCCATGTTCTCCAGAGATGCTGCCTGACCCGCTGAGTTACTCCAGCACTCTGTGAAACGTCACCTATCCACGTTCTCCACAGATGCTGCCTGACCCGCTGAGTTACTCCAGCACTCTGTGAAACGTCACCTATCCACGTTCTCCACAGATGCTGCCTGACCCGCTGAGTTACTCCAGCGTTTTGTGTCTGTGCCGTGTAGTGTTACTCCAAAATGGTGCCAAGAGGGATGCTTGAAGATCTCTAAGCTACTAGATTGCAAATCGAGATCAGGAAAACAGGAGGTAGACACAAAATGCTGGAGTAACTCAGCGGGTCAGGCAGCATCTCTGGAGAACATGGAGAGGTGACGTTTCACAGAGTGCTGGAGTAACTCAGCGGGTCAGGCAGCATCTCTGGAGAGAAGGAATGGGTGACGTTTCAGGTCGAGACCCTTCTTCAGACTGATGTCAGGGGAGGGGGCGGGACAAAGGTAGGATGTAGTTGGGGACAGGAAGACTAGTGGGAGAACTGGGAATGGGGAGGGGATGGAGAGAGAGGGAAACCAAGGGCTATTTGAAGTTAGAGAAGTCAATGTTCATACCGCTGGGGTGTAAACTACCCAAGCAAAATATGAGGTGCTGTTCCTCCAGTATTCAGGACAACAGGAATTCTCTAAGTAACTCCAATTTATACTCAAAATGGACAAAGTAGACAGGATAGCTTTTTGTTCTATGCTGATATTTTCAAAACCCCAATCACACCAAAACTCGTCAAGACCAGTCTGATGATGGGTCTTGACCCTAAACGGCACCTATTCATTTTCTCCAGAGATGCTGCCTGTCCCGCAGAGTTACTCCAGCATTTTGTGTCTATCTTCAGTTGATACCAGCATCTGCAGTTCCTTCCTACACATTTGTAGTTTAGTTTATTGTCATGTGTAATGAGGTACAGGGAAAAGCTTTCCAGTCAGCGGAAGTACTATACATGATTGTAGATGACCAGCCATGATCACGATGAATGGCAGTGCTGGCTCGAAGGGCCAAATGGCCTCCTCCTGCACCTATTTTCTATGTTTCTGCGTTTCTATGGTTAGAATTGAGCCATTTACAGTGTACAGATACAGCATAACGTTAATAACATTTAATGCAAGATAAAGTCCAGTAAAGTCTGATTAAAGATAGTATGAGGGTCTCTTGTTGTGGTAGGATGGTTCAGTTGTCTGATAACAGCAGGCAACTGCAGGGAAGAAACTGACCCTGAATCTGGAGCTGTGCGTTTTCACACTTCTGTACTTCTTGCCTGATGTGAGAGGGGAGAAGAGGGAGTGGCCGGGGTGAGACTGGTCCTTGATGATGCTGCTGGCCTTGCCGAGGCAGCGTGAAGTGTAGATGGAGTCGATGGAAGGGAGGGTGGTTTGTGTGATGGTCTGGGCTGCGTCCATAATTCCCTGCAATTTATTGCGGTCTTGGATGGAGCTGTTCCCAAACTTGCTAATATCAGGGAACGAATAACAAGGATGTCGGTGGCAGTGAAATGTGTAGGAAGGAATTGCAGGTGCTGGTTTAAACCGAAGATAGACACAAAAAGCTGGAGTAACTCAGCGGGACAGGCAGCATCTCTGGAGACTTTGAAGAAGTTCTCCTCCTCTCTCCAACGGGAATTCTGCTTTCATTGTTCTTTATCTCTCTACATTATTGCCTACGTCTCTCGTCTCCCTTATCCATAACCAGTCTGAGGAAAGGGCTCGACCCGAAACGTCACCCATTCCTTCTCTCCAGAGATGCTGCCTGCCCCGCTGAGTTACTCCAGCATTTTGTGGCCACCATCTGTGGGCATTGCGCGAGGTTGACTGCAGGTGGCAAAGTCTTGCCACCTTGAGCTGCTGCCCAGTGAAGCAGATGTCCCGACTATTGCCGAATGGATAGCCCTGGGTCTCGGGCCTGTTTAATCCTCCATCGTCCTTTCTTTCCCTCTTGCTTCTCGAGGGTTATGTAAGCACAATAGTTGTCATGTTTTAAAACTAATCTATACAAAAGAGTGGAGAATGGATCCCCCTGAACAAAATTCAGCAACTGATATCATTAGTGGACAAGTATCCATCAAAGGCAGACGCATAATGCTGGAGTAACTCAGCGGGTCAGGCAGCATCTCGGGAGAGAAGGAATGGGTGACGTTTCGGGTCGAGACCCTTCTTCAGACTGATGTCAGGGGAGGGGGCAGGACAAAGATAGGATGTAGGCGGAGACAGGAAGACTAGTGGGAGGACGTGGTAGTAGAGTTGGCAGGAGGGCAGGAGGAATCACAGGGGGAGCAGTGAGAGAGGATGTTGCTAAACTCTCGTCGAAGAGAGGAGGAGGAGAACTTCTTCAAAGTGGACACACCTTGAGGAGAATTCGCAGTGGATCGGCAAGATGTGTAGGAAAGAAAACTGAGATGTTGGTTTAAATCGAAGGTAGACACAAGATGTCGGAGTAACTCAGCAGGTCAGGCAGCATCTCGGGAGAGAAGGAATGGGTGACGTTTCAGGTCGAGACCCTTCTTCAGACATTTCGGGTCTACGGAAATAAAGAGCAAGGGTGGCATGGTGGCGCAGCGGTAGAGTAGCTGCCTTACAGCGCCAGAGACCCGGGTTCCATCCTGACCACGGGCGCCGTCTGTACGGAGTTTGTACGTTCTCCCTGTGACCTGCGTGGGTTTTCTCCGAGATCTTCGGTTTCCTCCCACACTCCAAAGACGTACAGATATGTAGGTTAATTGGCTGGGCAAATGTAAAAAAAATAAAAAATTGGCCCTGGTGGGTGTAGGATAGTGTTAGTGTGTGGGGATCGCTGGGCGGCGCGGACCCGGTGGGCCGAAGGACCTGTTTCCACGCTGTATCTCTAAAAGAAAAGAAGTAGAAACAAAAGAAAAAGATGCTGGAATCTTAAGGAAAGCACAATGTGCTGGAGGAGCTCAGCGGGTCAGTCAGCATCTATAGAAGAGAATGGGCAGATAATATTTTGGGTCGGGTCCCTTCTTCAGACTGGCATGTTTTGTTACATCTTCTTACATTAATTCTAAGACCTTAATATCTATCATCTGTACTTTTTACCTTTCAGCCGAGTTTACCCATGTTGATCAAGATCTATAGTCAGAGGGTGGTGAATCTGTGGAATTCTTTGCCACAGAAGGCTGTGGAGGCCAAGTCAATGGGTATTTTTATGGCAGAGATTGATAGATTCTTGATCAGTGCGGGTGTCAGAGGTTATGGGAAGACGGCAGGAGAATGGGGTTAGGAGGGAGAGATAGATCATCCATGATTGAATGGCGGAGTAGACTTGATGGGCCGAATGGCCTAATTCTGCTCCTAAAATGTATGAACTTATGCCCCATCTACACTGGTCCCACCTGCCTGCATTTGGCCCCATATCCCTCTAGTTTATTATTGTCTCGTGTACCGGAGGGAGGTAGTGTAAAACATTTTGTTGCTGGTTATCCAATCAACGAAAAGACTAGTGTAAGAAAATAACTGCAGATGCTGGTACAAACCGAAGGTATTTATTTCACAAAATGCTGGAGTAACTCAGCAGGTCAGGTAGCATCTCAGGAGAGAAGGAATGGGTCGAGACCCTTCTTCAGTCCGAAGAAAGGTCTCGACCCGAAACGTCACCCATTCCTTCTCTCTTGAGATGCTGCCTGACCTGCTGAGTTACTCCAGCAGTTTGTGAAACGAAAAGACTATATATGATTACTATCAAGCAGTCCACAAATCACTTTCTGTCCATGTACCAGTCCAAATGTCTTGATAGTCCCTGCCTCAACGACCTCCTCTGGCAGCTCATTCCACACACCCACCATCCTCGGTGTGAAAAAGTCGCCCCTCAGATTCCTAATAAATCTTTCCCCTCCTCACCTTAAACCCATGTTTCTGGTGATTGATTTCCCCTACTCTGGGCAAGAGACTCTTGTGTTTCTGTCATGGGCCTCCTCCAGTGCCATAGTGAGGCCCACCGGAAATTGGAGGAACAGCACCTCATATTTCGCTTGGGCAGCTTGGCAGCGGTATGAACATCGACTTCTCCAACTTTAGATAGTTCCTCTGTCCCTCTCTTCCCCTCCTCCTTCCCAGATCTCCCTCTATCTTCCTGTCTCCACCTATATCCTTCCTTTGTCCCGCCCCCCCTGACATCAGTCTGAAGAAGGGTCTCGACCCGAAACGTTACCCATTCCTTCTCTCCTGAGATGCTGCCTGACCCGCTGAGTTACTCCGGCATTTTGTGAAATAAATACCTTCGATTTGTACCAGCATCTGCAGTTATTTTCTTACACAGCTGATCTATTCCCCTAATCTGTGATGAGTTACAGCTAACGATGATTTTCACTGGGATGACCTCTTCTTCGTTATCATTCAAAAGCTGATATCCTCCACAATGACCGTACAGCAATAAACATTTTGACCTTCTCATGTATTTGCCTTAATGAACTTTCCATTGTCAGCTGGTAAAGTGCTGCCATCTCCTGGAGATTCAAACAATTGCAGCAACTCAATGCAATTCTTTTCAACAAATTATACAATACAATACAATACAATACAATATATCTTTATTGTCATTGTACAGGGGTACAACGAGATTGGGAATGCGCCTCCTATACGATGCAATAAATTAATTAGCTAGTCAGTATTAATTTAAACAACCCAACGAAACAAATTGTAACAGTTTTAAAACAGAATAAAGTGCAAGTAGATCTGTGCCGGTTCACTGTGCGATGTGACCATCCGGCTCAGCAGGACGGACCGGTTCATAGCAGCTATGGCCCTGGGGATGAAGCTGTTCCTGAGTCTGGAGGTGCGGGCGTAGAAGGCCTTGTATCGTCTGCCCGATGGAAGGAGTTCGAACAGACTGTTGCAGGGGTGTGAAGAGTCTTTGTGGATGCTGGTGGCTTTTCTGAGGCATCGTGTGTTGTAGATGCCCTCCAAGGCTGGTAGCTGTGTTCCGATGGTCCTCTGAGCTCTATGGACTACCTGCTGAAGAGCTTTCCTCTCTGCCTCCATTTAGCTGAGGTACCACACAGGGATGCCGTGTGTTAGGATGCTCTCTATGGTGCAGCGGTAGAATGTTGTCAGCAGCTGTTGGGGTAGACCAGACTTCTTCAGTGTTCTTAGGTAGAACAGTCTTTGCTGTGCCTTCTTGACCAGCGCAGCAGTGTTAGTGGACCATGTTCGGTCCTCCGAAATGTGAGTGCCCAGAAACCTGAAGCTGGACACTCTCTGCACACTGTCCCCGTTGATAAAGATCGGGGCGTATTCCCCGTTGTGTGACCTACGAAAGTTGATGTGTTTATCACAACCTCACTATTACCACTTTGTCCTTGCTTCCACTGACATGGTTCATAGATCATGATAAAGAATCTTGTTTCCTTAAAGTCTGCACCTTTGAATGCTTGTTTCTCTTGACTTGAGGGCATTATAGAAACATAGAAACATAGAAAATAGGTGCAGGAGGAGGCCATTTGGCCCTTCGAGCCAGCACCGCCATTTATTGTGATCATGGCTGATCGTCCACAATCAGTAACCCGTGCCTGCCTTCCCTCCATATCCCTTGATTCCACTAGCCCCTAGAGCTCTATCTAACTCTCTTTTAAACTTATCCAGTGGATTGACCTCCACTGCCCTCTGTGGCAGAGAATTCCACAAATTCACAACTCTCTGGGTGAAAAGGTTCCTTCTCACCTCAGTTTTAAATGGCCTCCCCTTTATTCTTAGACTGTGGTCCCTGGTTTTGGACTCCCCCAACATTGGGAAAAATTTTCCTGCCTCAAGCTTGTCTAGTCCTTTTATAATTTAATACGTCTCTCCCCTCTCATCCTTCTAAACTCCAGTGACTACAAGCCTAGTCTTTCCAATCTTTCCTCATATGACAGTCTCTTCATCCCAGGGATTAACCTTGTGAACCTATGCTGCACTGCCTCAATAGCAAGGACGTCCTTCCTCAAATTAGGAGACCAAAACTGCACACAATACTCCAGATGTGGTCTCACCAGGGCCCTATACAACTGTAGAAGGACCTCTTTACTCCTATACTCAAATCCTTTCCTTATGAAGGCCAAAATGCCATTAGCTTTCTTCACTGCCTGCTGCACCTGGGCAATGTGTTTGTCTTTTTGCTCTGGAGTCATAGAGTGATACAGCGTGGAAACAGGCCCTTCAGCCCAACTTGCCCACATCGGCCAACATGTCCCAGCTACACAACTCCTGCGTTTGGCCCATATCCCTCCAAACCTGTCCTATCCATGTACCTGTCTAACTGTTTCTCAAATAGTCCTTGCCTCAACTACCTCCTCTGGCAACTCGTTCCACACACCCACCACCCTCTGTGTGAAAAAGTTACGGATGCTGTCTGTACGGAGTTTGTACGTTCTCCCCGTGACCTGCGTGGGTTTTCTCCGAGATCTTCGGTTTCCTCCCACACTCCAAAGACGTACAGGTTTGTAGGTTAATTGGATTGGTAAAATTGGTAAAATATTGTCGCTAGTGTGTGTCGGATAGTGTTAATGTGCAGGGATCGCTGGTCGGCACGAACTCGGTGGGCCGAAGGGCCTGTTTCCGCGCTGTATCTCTAAACTAAACTAAAAAACAAAACACATATAGGAAGGAACTGCAGACGTTGGTTTAAACCGAAGATAGACATAAAATGTTGGAGTAACTCAGCGGG
The DNA here is from genome assembly GCF_053455715.1 of Rhinoraja longicauda. NCBI lineage: Eukaryota > Metazoa > Chordata > Chondrichthyes > Rajiformes > Arhynchobatidae > Rhinoraja > Rhinoraja longicauda. The sequence continues at coordinate 4,097,423 of NC_135966.1, read as the reverse complement.
ACAGGCAGCATCTCTGGAGAGAAGGAATGGGTGACATCACCCATCCCTTCTCTCCAGAGATGCTGCCTGTCCCGCTGAGTTACTCCAACATTTTGTGTCTATCTTCAGTAAAACAACTAAACAAGCAGACAGGTGGACTCAAAAGCAGATCGCCAGATATAAGAAGTATAACGGAAAGATTGACTCAACTTTGAACTGACAAGGGTTTGTGCTGCTGGACTTGTCTCGTGTTGTATTTATTAATCATCCTGATATTGGGCACTTACAAATGAAAACTCAGCCACGCTGCGATTTATTAGTATATTTCCCAAATGTGATTAACCTTTATTGGAAGAAAAATGACCCTTGCCGATGGCACCAGGATTACTGTGGATTGCAGGGGTAAATTAAACTGTTGTAATGGACCGCAGTCGTTAATTATTCCCATTGTGCTGCATGGCGTGCTCTCTTGCTTGCGCCCAGCTCTGGGGCTGTTACTGAGACTGTAACTACTGTTACAGAGTAGTGCCTAGTTATTAGGCCGCCACTTGGCTTTCTTCTCCCTTGTGTTGTACTGTGAGCTGGCCGGCAGTATCACAGAGTGCTGGAGTAACTCAGCGGGACAGGCAGCATCTCAGGAGAGAAGGAATGGGTGACGTTTCGGGTCGAGACCCTTCTTCAGACTGATGTCAGGGGAGGGGGTGGGACAAAGAAAGGATGTAGTCGGAGACAGGAAGAAAGTGGGAGAACTGGGAAGGAGGAGGGGAAAGAGAGGGACAGAGCTATCTAAAGTTAGAGAAGTTAAGGGCGGCACGGTGGCGCAGCGGTAGAGTTGCTGCCTTACAGCGAATGCAGCGCCGGAGACTCAGGTTCGATCCTGACTACGGGCGCCATCTGTACGGAGTTTGTACGTTCTCCCCGTGACCTGCGTGGGTTTTCTCTGAGATCTTCGGTTTCCTCCCACACTCCAAAGACGTACAGGTATGAAGGTTAATTGACTGGGTAAATGTAAAAATTGTCCCTAGTGGGTGTAGGATAGTGTTAGTGTGCGGGGATCGCTGGGCGGCGTGAATTCGGTGGGCCGAAGGGCCTGTTTCCGCGCTGTATCTCTAAATCTAAATCTAAAATCAATGTTCATACCGCTGGGGTGTAAGCTGCCCAAGCGAGATATGAGGTGCTGTTCCTCCAATTTGCGGTGGGCCTCACTATGACAATGGAGGAGGCCCATGACAGAAAGGTCAGACTGGGAGTGGGAGGGGGAGTTGAAGTGCTGAGCCACCGGGAGATCAGGTTGGCCGACAGATCGATTTGCCTCATGACCAATGTTTTCCAATCTCGTGGCCTGTCAACAAGCAAAATTATTTCTCTGTGAGTCTCGTCACCTATTCCTTTTCCTCACTGTGATGGAAGGCAATAAAAAACTTTTATGTCGTTGTGTGTCTTGTTACTTTTTTTCGTGTGGCTGTATGGTAATTCCAGTTTCACTGTAACTTAATTGGTACACGTGACAATAAAGGCCCATTGGACCACTGGACTCATCGGGAACATTTTTCCTACATCTAGCCTGTCCAATCCCTTAGGAATTTGATATGTTTCTTTCAGATCCCCTCTCATCCTTCTAAATTCCAGTGAATACAAACCCAGTCGACCCATTCTTTCATCATATGTCAGTCCCGCCATCCTGGAAATTACGCTGCACTCCCTCAAATTATGGGGAGAAGGCAGGAGAATGGGGTGGAGAGGGAGAGATAGATCAGCCATGATTGAATGGCGGAGTAGACATGATGGGCCGAATGGCCTAATTCTGCTCCTATCACTTTTGAACCTATGGGAACAGGTTCAACATGAACAATGCTGGCAGGTCCACGATCTTGCCCTGGTGTATTGCGATATGTTTTAATGTAATGTGCAGTTTCAGCAGGGCCACGTTCAGGCTTCACATAGTCAGTGTGCTGCCACTCCCATAGCAAGCACGATCCACTATGGTCAACTTTGTTTTGGTTGCACTACCGGACAATGGTCTTGTGCTGTTATCATTATCATAATCATATCTGCCTTATAGCGAATGCAGCGCCGGAGACCCGGGTTCCATCCCGACTACGGGTGCTGTCTGTACGGAGTTTGTACGTTCTCCCCGTGACCTGCGTGGGTTTTCTCCGAGATCTCCGGTTTCCTCCCACACTCCAAAGACGTGGCACAGACCCGGTGGGCCGAAGGGCCTGTTTCCGCGCTGTATCTCTAAACTAAACTATCCATGTCCTATCCATGTACCTGTCTGAGTCTTTTAGACACCAGTCCCCAGATAGTTTAGTTTAGTTTAGTTTAGTTTAGTTTAGTTTAGTTTAGTTTAGTTTAGAGATACAGCATAGAAACAGGTCCTTTGGCCCACTGAGTCCGCACCGATCAACAATCACCCCATTCATTAGTTCTACCCTACACACTGGGGATAAATTACAGAAGTTAATTAACCTACAAACCTGCACGCCTTTGGAGTGTGGAGGAAAACCGGAGCACCCGGAAAAAAGCGGGCGGCACGGTGGCACAGCGGTAGAGTTGCTGCCTTTCAGCGAATGCAGCGCCGGAGACTCAGATTCGATCCTGACTACGGGCGCCGTCTGTACGGAGTTTGTACGTTCTCCCCATGACCTGCGTGGGTTTTCTCCGAGATCTTCGGTTTCCTCCCACACTCCAAAGACGTACAGGTATGTAGGTTAATTGGCTTGGTAAATGTAAAAATTGTCCCCAGTGGGTGTAGGATAGTGTTAATGTGCGGGGATCGCTGGGCGGCGCGGACTCGGTGGGCCAAAGGGCCTGTTTCCGTGCTGTATCTCTAAATCTAAAAAATCTAAAACCCGACTACGGGTGCTGTCTGTACAGAGTTTGTACCTTCTCCGGGTTTTCTCCGAGAACTTCTCTTTCCTCCCACACTCTAAAGGCGTGCAGGTTTATAGGTTAATTGGCTGATGTAAATTGTAAATTGTCCCTAGTGTATGTAGGATAATGTTAACGTGCGGGGATCGCTGGGCGGCGTGGACACGGTAGGCCTAAGGGCCTGTTTCGGCGCTGTATCTCTAAACTAAACTAAAACTAAAAACAAATCTACTGATGAAGCCTCTGTTTTTAGGGCCATATCTAAGCTGGTTCCTGCTGGGAGATGAAGTGCTCCTGAGGTCAATGCGAGGCAATTCTTTGTTGTGCCTAACCTTCATTGAGATTGACAACTGCCTGCTTCCTCTTTGTGTTATGTGAACAAGCTTGTCTGGGTTATCGCTAGGTCAGTACCCGAGGGCAGGAAATAACTGTTTCTTCTTCTTTCCTCCATTAAGATAGTTCAGTTGTGATTTGTTGCCACCACACAATATACGATGCAGAGCTTTTTTCACATACACAGTGAACTATTAAAGTGAGCACCAAACATAGAAAAAAAAAATAGGTGCAGGAGTAGGCCATTCGGCCCTTCGAGCCTGCACCGCCATTCAATATGATCATGGCTGATCATCCAACTCAGTAACCTGTACCTGCCTTCTCTCCATACCCCCAGATCCCTTTAGCCACAAGGGCCACATCTAACTCCCTCTTAAATATAGCCAATGAACTGGCCTCAACAGACACAAAATGCTGGAGTAACTCAGCGGGCCAGACAGCATCTCCGGAGAGAAGGAATGGGTGACGTATCAGGTCAAAACCCTTCCCCTATCTCACTGTCTATATCTCTCTTTTCCTTTTCACCCTGACTCTCAGCCTGAAAAAGGGTCTCAACCCGAAACGTCACCCATTACTTTTTTCCAGAGATGCTGCCCGTTCACGCTGAGTTACTCCAGCATTTTGTAACTATCTTCAGTATAAACCAGCACCTGCAGTTCCTTGGCAGAGATTGACAGATTCTTGATTAGTACAGATGTCAGGGATTGTGAGGAGAAGGCAGGAGAATGGGGTTAGGAGGGAGAAATAGATTAGCCATGATCGAATGGCAGAGTAGACTTGATGGGCCGAATGGCCTAATTCTGCTCCTAGAACTTATGAACCTATGATTTACTCCAACACTTTGTGTCTATTTAAGTAGCTCATCATTATATAGTGGATGCTTACCTTTAATATTGTTCCAACAATAAACAAAAATACAGTGAAGGAAACATTACTAACATTAGACATTCACTATTTAATCGATCTTATCAAAACATATAAGATTATCAAGGGGTTGGACACGTTAGAGGCAGGAAACATGTTCCCAATGTTGGGGGAGTCCAGAACCAGGGGCCACAGTTTAAGAATAAGGGGTAGGCCATTTAGAACGGATATGAGGAAAAACGTTTTCAGTCAGAGAGTTGTGAATCTGTGGAATTCTCTGCGTCAGAAGGCAGTGGAGGCCAATTCTCTGAATGCATTCAAGAGAGAGCTAGATAGAGCTCTTAAGGATAGCAGAGTTAGGGGGTATGGGGAGAAGGCAGGAACGGGGTACTGATTGAGAATGATCAGCCATGATCACATTGAATGGCGGTGCTGTTTCGAAGGGCTGAATGGCCTCCTCCTGCACCTATTGTCTATTGTCTATTGATGTGTAGGAAAATAACTGCAGATGCTGGTACAAATTGAAAGTATCACAAAATGCTGGGGTAACTCAGCAGGTCAGGCAGCATCTCAGGAGAGAAGTAATGGGTGACGTTTCGGGTCGAGACCCTTCTTCAGACTGATGTGAAGAAGTCTGAAGAAGGGTCTCGACCCGAAACGTCACCCATTCCTTCTTTCCAAGATGCTGACAGTCCCGCTGAGTTACTCCAGCATTTTGTGATACCACTATTTAATGATGATATACTGGTGGGTTTAAACGGGTACCAGCAACGAAGGCAATTGTCATTACGAAAAATATAGTGAGGGGAACATTATTAAAGTTAAACGTTCTTCTCCCTAAGTCACTCTTTCTGCGAAGTTGTACTGTTGCTAAGATTACCTTGTGTGGGAAATTACTCTTGTACGTTTGGCTGCGTAATTTGGAGCAGCAACTCCAAGTTTTAAACAAGGATTACGTTTGCACATAGTTCAAATATTCGAGCAACACTTCAGGCTCTTGCTTTCCATTTATAGTCAAAATTGTCAGTGGTATTTTAATGAAACGCGCTCATCAGTTTTTCCTGTTTTGCTTTTCATTCCCCACACACTTTAATGAACAAACGCCGTATGAGTAACTGTCCTGGTGCTCATCCAGTTGCAGCCCCTATCTGAATGAAGGATTGGTTCTGAAAGGTAGGAATGTGGGTTAAGGTCATAAGGGATAGGAGAAGAATTAGGCCATTCGGCCCATCAAGTCTACTCCACCATTCAAAATAGAGCTAGATAGAGCTCTTAAGGATAGCGGAGTCAGGGGGTATGGGGAGAAGGCAGGAACGGGGTACTGATTGAGAATGATCAGCCATGATCACATTGAATGGCGGTGCTGGCTCGAAGGACCGAATGGCCTCCTCCTGCACCTATTGTCTATTGTCAATCACGGCTCGGCGATCGCTTCGCTCAACACCCGCGCTCGGTCCGCATTAACCAACCTGATCTCCCGGTGGCTCAGCACTTCAACTCCCCCTCCCATTCCCAGTCTGACCTTTCTGTCATGGGCCTCCTCCAGTGCCATAGTGAGGCCCACCGGAAATTGGAGGAACAGCACCTCATATTTCGCCTGGGCAGCTTGCAGCCCAGTGGTATGAACATCGACTTCTCCAACTTTAGATAGTTCCTCTGTCCCTCTCTTCCCCTCCTCCTTCCCAGTTCTCCCTCTATCTTCCTGTCTCCTCCTATATCCTTCCTTTGTCCCGCCCCCCTGACATCAGTCTGAAGAAGGGTCTCGACCCGAAACGTCATCCATTCCTTCTCTCCAGAGATGCTGCCTGACCTGCTGAGTTACTCCAGCATTTTGTGAATAAACACCTTCGATTTGTACCAGCAGCTGCAGTTATTTTCTTATATTCAATCATGGCTGATCTATCTCTCCCTCCTAACCCCATTCTCCTGCCTTCTCCCCATAACCCCTGACACCCGTACTAATCAAGAACCTATCTATCTCTGCCTTAAAAATATCCACTGACTTGGCCTCCACAGCCTTCTGTGGCAAAGAATTCTATAGATTCACCACCCTCTGACTAAAGAAATTCCCCCACATCTTCCTAAAAGTACGTCCTTTAATTCTGAGGCTATGGCATCTGGTCCTGGACTCTCCCACTATTGAAAACATCCTCCCCACATCCACTCTATCCAGGCCTTTCACAGTTCTGTACATTTCAATAAGGTCCCTCCTCATCCTAAACTCCAGCAAGTACAGGCCCAGTGCCGTCAAAGGCTGATCATACATGTATTAGAGTCATTGAGTGACACAGCGTGGAAACAGGCCCTTTAGCCCAACTTGATAGACCACCGAGCTGGAGAACTAAGAAGTAATGTTTAGCTTACAGGGCCAAGATTAACCAGGGACTTGCGTAGCACGGTGGCGCGGCGGTAGAGTTGCTGCCTTACAGCGCTTGCAGCGCCAGAGACCCGGGTTCCATCCCGACCACGGGCGCCGTCTGTACGGAGTTTGTACGTTCTCCCCATGACCTCCGTGGGTTTTCTCCGAGATCTTCGGTTTCCTCCCACATTCTAAAGACATACAAGTCTGTGGAATTCTCTGCCTCAGAAGGCAGTGGAGGCCAATTCTCTGAATGTATTCAAGAGAGAGGTAGATAGAGCTCTTAAGGATAGCGGAGTCAGGGGGTATGGGGAGAAGGCAGGAACGGGATACTAATTGAGAATAATCAGCCATGATCACATTGAATAGCGGTGCTGGCTCGAAGGGCTGAATGGCCTCCTCCTGCACCTATTGTCTATTGTCTATTGTCTATTGTCGGCTATTTGGCTCGGTATCGTTGTGAATTGTTCCCGGTGTGTGTAGAATGGTGTTAATGTGCGGGGATCGCTGGTCGGTGGGAAGTCGGTGGGCCGAAGGGCCTGTTTCCATGCTGTATCTGTAAACTAAACTAAACTATACTAAAGACAGAGAAGTGGAAGTGGAAGTGGAATGTTCCCCTGCTGACTGGGACTGCTCCAAGTGTTTGACTCAGAGGGTTAAGTAGGACAGGAATATGGAACTGAGATGTCCACGTGAGTATTTGGCCTCTGGCTGGCTGTGCTCTGCTATTTAACCTCGCCCCTGCCAAGACATAAAGAACACCCAAAAAAATAGCAGCAGGTAAGAGCCTAGTCTGCTCCCCACTCCTCTCCCACCTTCCCATAAGATTGTGGCTGATCCAATCTTAGCCTCAACGCCAATCCCACTTGACCCTCTTTCCGTTTGTCCAACTTCCCTGGGACAGGTCGAGCCGATGCTTCACAGCGCCAGAGGCCCGGGTTCGATCCTGACCTCGGCCGGCTGCCTGTGTGGAGTTTACAGGCTCTGCCCGTGACCAAGAGGGTTTCCTCCGGGTGCTCCGGTTTCCTTGCACATCCATCGGTTTACACGTTCATAAGTAATAGAAGCAGAATTGGACCATTCGATCCTGGCTGATCTATCTCTCAATAGACAATAGACAATAGACAATAGACAATAGGTGCAGGAGGAGGCCATTCGGCCCTTCGAGCCAGCACCGCCATTCAATGTGATCATGGCTGATCATTCTCAATCAGTACCCCATTCCTGCCTTCTCCCCATACCCCCTGACTCCATTATCCTTAAGAGCTCTATCTAGCTTTCTCTTGAATGCATTCAGAGAATTGGCCTCCACTGCCTTCTGAGGCAGAGAATTCCACAGATTTACAACTCTCTGACTGAAAAGGTTTTTCCTCATCTCCGTTCTAAATGGCCCACCCCTTGTTCTTAAACTGTGGCCCCTTGTTCTGGACTTCCCCAACATTGGGAACATGTTTCCTGCCTCTAACGTGTCCAACCCCTTAATAATCTTATACGTTTCGATAAGATCTCCTCTCATCCTTCTAAATTCCAGTGTAGACAAGCCTAGTCGCTCCAGTCTTTCAACATATGATAGTCCCGCCATTCCGGGAATTAACCTCCCTCCTAACCCCATTCTCCTGCCTTCTCCCCATAACCCCTGGCACCCGTACTAAACAAGAATCTATGTATCTCTGTCTTAAAAATATCCCAAGGACGTGCGGGTTTGTAGGTTAATTGGCTTCAGTAAAATTGCCCCCTGGTGTGTAGGGAGTGGATGAGAAAGTGGGATAATATAGAACTGAAATATAGAACATAGACTAACATCGAACGGATGATCGATGGTTGGCATGGACTCCGTGGGCCTGTTTCCATGCTGTGTCACTCAATCGGAGGGCGGCACGGTGGCGCAGTGGTAGAGTTGCTGCCTTACAGCGAATGCAGCGCCGGAGACTCAGGTTCGATCCTCACTACGGGCGCCGTCTGTACGGAGTTTGTACGTTCTCCCCGTGACCTGCGTGAGTTTTCTCCGAGATCTTCGGTTTCCTCCCACACTCCAAAGACGTGCAGGTTTGTAGGTTAAGTGGCTTGGTGTAAATGTAAAAATTGTCCCTAGTGCGTGTAGGATGGTGTTAATGTGCGGGGATCGCTGGGTGGCGCGGACCCGGTGGGCCGAAGGGCCTGTTTCTGCGCTGTATCTCAAAATCTAAAAAAATCAATCAAAAGAGTTCAGTTTAGTTTATTGTCACGTGTACCGAGCGAGGTACAGTGAACAGCTTTTGTTGCGTGTTAACCAGTCAGCGGAAAGACAATACATGATGATAAAAATGTCACTCTGCACCCACCTCAAACTCAATGACCTTTTCTTCGTCAGTCTCTGCGCTTGAGATTTTCAACGGTTCCTGACTTTTCCATGAGAAGGACTTCCATGTCACCTCTGTCTAATATAGGCAATCCTCTTTTCAGAAATCGCTTAGCTTTTTTGTTTTCAGATATTCAGTGTGGAAACAGGTCCTTCGGTTCACCAAGTCTGTGCTGACCAATGATCACACATACACTAGTTCTATCCTAATCACTCTAGGAACAATTTACCAATTAACCTACAAGCCTGCACGTCTTTGGAGTGTGGGAGGAAACCGGAGCATCCGGAGAAAACCCATGCAGGGGACCCATGCAGGGGAGAACGTACAAACTCCGTACAGACAGCACCCGTAGTCAGGATCGAACCCGGGTCTCTGGCGCTGTCAGGCAGCAACTCTACCGCTGCGCCACCGTGCCGCCCCAACTTTTAAGGCTGTGGACGCCAAGTCAGTGGATATTTTTAAGGCAGAGATAGATAGATTCTTGATTAGTACGGGTGTCAGGGGTTATGTGGAGAAGGCAGGAGAATGGGGTTAGGAGGGAGAGATAGATCAGCCATGATTGAATGGGGAAGTGGACTTGATGGGCCGAATGGCCTAATTCTGTTCCTTATGACCGTATAACTCCAGAACAGCCAGAAAACTCCAACCATTGTTGTTTCTGCAGTCGTGCCCAGAGCACAGGCTTAGAAACATAGAAACACAGACAATCGGTGCAGGAGGAGGCCATTTGGCCCTTGGAGCCAGCACCGCCATTCAACGTGATCATGGCTGATCATCCACAATCAGTACCCCGTTCCTGCCTTCTCCTCGTGATTCCCTTGATTCCCTTAGCCCCAAGAGCTAAATCTAACTCTCTCTTCTCAACACACTCTTCTTCTCAAACCTTGGAAGAAGTGGGGCATATGGAACAATAGACAATAGACAATAGGTGCAGGAGTAGGCCATTCAGCCCTTCGAGCCAGCACCGCCATTCAATGCGATCATGGCTGATCACTATCAATCAGTACCCCGTTCCTGCCTTCTCCCCATACCCCCTCACTCCGCTATCCTTAAGAGCTCTATCCAGCTCTCTCTTGAAAGCATCCAACGAACTGGCCTCCACTGCCTTCTGAGGCAGAGAATTCCACACCTTCACCACCCTCTGACTGAAAAAGTTCTTCCTCATCTCCGTTCTAAATGGCCTACCCCTTATTCTCAAACTGTGGCCCCTTGTTCTGGACTCCCCCAACATTGGGAACATGTTATCTGCCTCTAATGTGTCCAATCCCCTAATTATCTTATATGTTTCAATAAGATCCCCCCTCATCCTTCTAAATTCCAGTGTATACAAGCCCAATCGCTCCAGCCTTTCAACATACGACAGTCCCGCCATTCCGGGAATTAATCTAGTGAACCTACGCTGCACGCCCTCCATAGCAAGAATATCCTTCCTCAAATTTGGAGACCAAAACTGCACACAGTACTCCAGGTGCGGTCTCACCAGGGCCCGGTACAACTGTAGAAGGACCTCTTTGCTCCTATACTCAACTCCTCTTGTTACGAAGGCCAACATTCCATTGGCTTTCTTCACTGCCTGCTGAACCTGCATGCTTCCTTTCATTGACTGATGCACTAGGACACCCAGATCTCGTTGAACACCCCCTCCTCCTAACTTGACACCATTCAGATAATAATCTGCCTTTCTATTCTTACTTCCAAAGTGAATAACCTCACACTTATCTACATTAAACTGCATCTGCCATGTATCCGCCCACTCACACAACCTGTCCAGGTCACCCTGCAGCCTTATTGCATCTTCCTCACAATTCACACTACCCCCCAACTTAGTATCATCTGCAAATTTGCTAATGGTACTTTTAATCCCTTCGTCTAAGTCATTAATGTATATCGTAAATAGCTGGGGTCCCAGCACCGAACCTTGCGGTACCCCACTGGTCACTGCCTGCCATTCCGAAAGGGACCCATTTATCCCCACTCTTTGCTTTCTGTCTGTTAACCAATTTTCTATCCATGTCAGTACCCTACCCCCAATACCATGTGCCCTAATTTTGCCCACTAATCTCCTATGTGGGACCTTGTCGAAGGCTTTCTGAAAGTCGAGGTACACCACATCCACTGACTCTCCCTTGTCAATTTTCCTAGTTACATCCTCAAAAAATTCCAGTAGATTTGTCAAGCATGATTTCCCCTTCGTAAATCCATGCTGACTCGGAACGATCCCGTTACTGCTATCCAAATGCTCAGCAATTTCGTCTTTTATAATTGACTCCAGCATTTTCCCCACCACTGATGTCAGACTAACTGGTCTATAATTACCCGTTTTCTCTCTCCCTCCTTTCTTAAAAAGTGGGATAACATTTGCTATTCTCCAATCCACAGGAACTGATCCTGAATCTATAGAACATTGAAAAATGATCTCCAATGCTTCCACTATTTCTAGAGCCACCTCCTTAAGTACTCTGGGATGCAGACCATCAGGCCCTGGGGATTTATCAGCCTTCAGTCCCATCAGTCTACCCAAAACCATTTCCTGCCTAATGTGGATTTCCTTCAGTTCCTCCATCACCCTAGGTTCTCCAGCCCCTAGAACATTTGGGAGATTGTGTGTATCTTCCTCAGTGAAGACAGATCCAAAGTAACGGTTTAACTCGTCTGCCATTTCTTTGTTCCCCATAATAAATTCCCCTGCTTCTGTCTTCAAGGGACCCACATTTGCCTTGACTATTTTTTTCCTCTTCACGTACCTAAAAAAACTTTTGCTATCCTCCTTTATATTATTGGCTAGTTTACCCTCGTACCTCATCTTTTCTCCTCGTATTGCCTTTTTAGTTAACTTTTGTTGCTCTTTAAAAGAGTCCCAATCCTCTGTCTTCCCACTCTTCTTTGCTATGTTATACTTCCTCTCCTTAATTTTTATGCTGTCCCTGACTTCCCTTGTCAGCCACAGGTGTCTCTTACTCCCCTTAGAGTCTTTCCACCTCTTTGGAATAAATTGATCCTGCAACCTCTGCATTATTCCCAGGAATACCTGCCATTGCTGTTCTACCGTCTTCCCTGCTAGGGCCTCCTTCCAATCAATTTTGGCCAGCTCCCGCCTCATGCCTCTGTAATCCCCTTTGCTATACTGTAATACCGACACTTCCGATTTTCCCTTCTGCCTTTCCATTTGCAGAGTAAAACTTATCATGTTGTGATCACTGCCTCCTAATGGTTCTTTTACCTCTAGTCCCCTTATCAGATCAGGATCATTACACAACACTAAATCCAGAATTGCCTTCTCCCTGGTAGGCTCCAGTACAAGCTGTTCTAAGAATCCATCTCGAAGGCACTCTACAAACTCTCTTTCCTGGGGTCCATTTCCAACCTGATTTTCCCAGTCTACCTGCATGTTGAAATCTCCCATAACCACCGTAGCATTACATTTTTGACACGCCAATTTTATCTCCTGATTTAACTTGCACCCTAAGTCGAGGCTACTGTTTGGGGGCCTATAGATAACTCCCATTAGGGTCTTTTTACCCTTACAATTTCTCATTTCTATCCATACTGATTCAACATCTCCTGATTCTATGTCACCCCTTGCAAGGGAATGAATATCATTCCTTACCATCAGAGCAACCCCACCCCCTCTGCCCACCTGTCTTTCTTTTCTATACGTTGTGTACCCCTGAATATTCAGTTCCCAGCCCTGGTCCTCTTGTAGCCATGTCTCAGTGATCCCTACAACATCATACTTGCCCATGACTAACTGAGCCTCAAGCTCATCCACTTTATTTTTTATACTACGCGCATTTAAGTACAACACTTTAACTTCTGTATTTACCTCCCCTCTCACATCGTTCACAATTGGCCCTGCCCTTAATTTCTTTTCCGCTCTAGAACTTCTGTTCCCATTCTTCCGAGAGTCTTTTGCAATATCTCCTGTATTCCCTTTTACCTCATCTTCATATTCACAATTTGTTAACCCCTCCCCCCCACTACTTAGTTTAAAGCCACAGGTGTCACACAAGCAAACCTGCCTGCCAGAATGTTTGTCCCCCTGCTGTTAAGATGCAACCCGTCCCTTTTGTACAAGTCACCCCTAGCCCAGAAGAGATCCCAGTGGTCCAGAAATCTAAATCCCTGCTCTCTGCACCAGTCCCTCAGCCATAAATTCATACCCTCTATCTCTCTGTTCCTGGCCTCACCAGCACGAGGTACCGGTAGCAGTCCAGAGATAACTACCTTCGACGTCCTACTTCTCAGCGTTTTTCCCAACTCTCTAAACTCCCGCTGTAGCACCTCCTTCCTCTTCCGCCCGACGTCATTCGTGCCCACGTGCACAACGACTTCAGGTTGATCGCCTTCCCTCGCTAGGATTTTCTGAAGCCGGTCTGTGATGTGTTGAACCCTGGCACCAGGGAGGCAACAGACCATCCTCAAGTCCCTCCGGCTGCCACAGAATCTTCTGTCCGTCCCTCGGACTATGGAGTCACCGACCACTACGGCTCTTCCAGACTTCGGTCTCCCCTGTCGTGTATCCTTGCCAACAGGTCCGCCACTCGGACTGGAAACGTCTTCTGCCCCGACAGTTCCCAAGAGGGTATACCTATTTGCAATAGGCACAGCCACTGGGGTCTCCTGTAGTCCACGTCCACTCCCCCCGGAAACAGTCTCCCACCTTCGCTCGACCTGGACCCTTGGCGTGACAGCCTCACAATAGGTCCTGTCGAGGAAACTCTCGCATTCCCGGATGGCCCTGAGGTCATCCAACTGCCTCTCCAACTCCACCACACGTCCCTTCAGGAGCTGCACCTGGACCCAGTTCTTGCAGGTGTAGCTCCCAGAAGCTCCCACGACGTCCCTGTCTTCCCACATCCTGCAGGAAACACACCGCACCAACTTTTCCGCCATCACCTTGTGCCTATAACCAGCTCTGGCTTAAAACAATGGTATCCTCCTCACCTCAGCCTCCTCGCCGAAGACTCGCAGCCAAAGACTCGCACTTTTCTCACTGGGCTGCACCTGAACAGGGCTGCACCCTTTTGTGAGCCTTGCTTATATCACCAATTTAAATTGCCTGATTGTCCAATTTACCTGACTTCTCACTTAAACTGCCTGTTGAACTGTGATTAGCACTTACTTTACTGCTCAGCCAACGGGCGTCCTTGCTCTGCTCCCGGACTTTTCAAATTGACTACTACTTCCTTTTGGCGCTCTTTTTAAACTGCCTGTTCAACTGTGATTATCACTTACTTTACTGCTCAGCCAACGGGCGTCCTTGCTCTGCTCCCGGACTTTTCAAATTGACTACTACTTCCTTTTGGCGCTCTTTTTAAACTGCCTGTTCAACTGTGATTAGCACTTACTTTACTGCTCAGCCAACGGGCGTCCTTGCTCTGCTCCCGGACTTTTCAAATTGACTACTACTTCCCAAAAAATCCCAAGAAATCCCAAAACAACAGTGAAGGAAGGTTCTCAATTTTAATAACAGAGATCTGTGTAATGCAGTCCTTCCTTCACAGAGTTAATGGGTTTCAGGAGAATGGGCCAGATTCCTGAGCCTTACCAGACGGCCGGCAAAGATTGGGGCTAACAACCCAACCCATTAAGCACGCTGTGTGATGTAATACAGGCAGAGTGTACTGGGCTCGATGTCCCACTGGGTCGTATCCACACACTTACTGCTAACACAGCAACAGCAAATATGCCATGGGTTACCTAGCTGAATGAGCTACCTGCTAGCTGGTGAATCTGAGGCAATCAGAGTGCCATAGAGGGAGTACAGAGAAGGTTCACCAGATTGATTCCTGGGATGGCAGGACTTTCATATGAAGAAAGACTTGATAGACTCGGCTTGTACTCGCTGGAATTTAGAAGATTGAGGGGGGATCTTATAGAAACTTACAAAATTCTTAAGGGGTTGGACAGGCTAGATGCAGGAAGATTGTTCCCGATGTTGGGGAAGTCCAGAACAAGGGGTCACAGTTTAAGGATAAGGGGGAAGTCTTTTAGGACCGAGATGAGAACGTTTTTTTTCACACAGAGAGTGGTGAATCTGTGGAATTCTCTGCCACAGAAGGTAGTTGAGGCCAGTTCATTGGCTATATTTAAGAGGGAGTTAGATGTGGCCCTTGTGGCTAAAGGGATCAGGGGGTATGGAGAGAAGGCAGGTACGGGATACTGAGTTGGATGATCAGCCATGATCATATTGAATGGCGGTGCAGGCTCGAGTTATGAACAAATATATTCATTCTGCAGCAGGGAAGGAAGTGTGGCTAAAGTCTCAGTCAAGGTGACGTTCTGGGTGGGCTTAATTCTCGAACAGCAAGTGCTGGAGACGTAACCTGTTCCTGAACCACCTGAACTGCTGTCAAGAAAAATACAGGAGGAGTCCAACTCAAATCTTCCACATATCTGCAGAGGTTGTTTAGTTTCAAGGTGAAGGTTTCCAGGTCAGATTATTGTCAAGGGTCCCAACCCGGAACGTCACCTATCCATGTTCTCCAGAGATGCTGCCTGACCCGTTGAGTTACTCCAGGTTTTTGTGTCTAACTTCGGTTTAAACCAGCATCTGCAATTCCATCCTACACATTACAATCGAGCCGTTTACCATGTACAGGTGCATGATACAGGGAATAACGTGAATAAAGTTAAACGTTTTTAATGTTGGTGGGTATTTTGTTGGGGCATAGGTTGGTTTGTAATGGGATGTGATGGTGCTGGGTGATTTATAGTGCGTGCTTCCAGTAGTTACAGATTTCCCACCGCAACTCTGCAAAATTACATCTGGTTTCAACTGAGACCACAGAGCGATTGTAAGGCCCTGTCTCTGCCAATGGTTATGACGATGATCTATAACTCAAGTGGCAATGGCAGCACACCCCCCACACTCCCCACACCCCCCGCCCCCCGCCTCTTTGTCTTGGCTTGAAGCTCTGGCACTAGGGTTGCCAACTTCCTCATTCCCAAAGAAGGGTCAAAGGGTGACGTCAAGGCCACGCGCCCCACGTGACCTCACCCAGCTAACGGTTTCTCCCCCCCCCTCTTCCCCCCCCTCTTCCCCCCCCTCTTCCCCCCCCTCTTCCCCCCCTCTTCCCCCCCCTCTTCCCCCCCCTCTTCCCCCCCTCTTCCCCCCCTCTTCCCCCCCTCTTCCCCCCCTCTTCCCCCCCTCTTCCCCCCCTCTTCCCCCCCTCTTCCCCCACCTCTTCCCCCCCCTCTTCCCCCCCTCCTTCCCCCCCTCCTTCCCCCCTCCTTCCCCCCTCCTTCCCCCCTCTTCCCCCCTCTTCCCCCCTCTCCCCCCTCTCCCCCCCTCTCCCCCCTCTCCCCCCCTCTCCCCCCTCTCCCCCCCTCTCCCCCACCCTCTCCCCCACCCTCTCCCCCACCCTCTCCCCCACCCTCTCCCCCCCTTCCCCCCTTCCCCCTTCTCCCCTTCCCCCCTTCCCCACTTCTCCCCTTCCCCCCTTCCCCCTCTCCCCCTCTCCACCCCCTCCCACCCCCTCTCTCCCCCCTCCCCCCGACAAGCAGTCTGAAGAAGGGTCCAGACCAAAACATCACAGTGGTGGCACTGTGGCACAACGGTAGACCTGCTGCCTTGCAGCACCAAAGACCTGGGTTTGCTCCTGACTCCTGCGTGCTGTCAAACATTTGCTGCGTAGCACTCTGCTATCAAACGATGTACTCTTTAGCACTGTCTGCGTTACTGGGAAAGACATTTACAATAAATTTACTTCACATTTGAGCTCATCCAAACTTCTGTCAAGTATGTTTAAAGAAGAAGCTCTGTTTTGTTTCATTTAGAGATTCACCATGGAAACGGTCCCTTCGGCCCACCCTGCCCACGCCAACCCTCCTCACCCGTTCACACGAGTTCTACCTTATCCCACTTTCACATCCACTCCCTACACACCAGGGGTGATTAACCTACAAACCCACATGTGGGAGGAAACCGGAGCGCCCGGAGGAATGTTGGGGGAGTCCAGAACCAGGGGCCACAGTCTAAGAATAAAGGGGAGGCCATTTAAAACTGAGATGAGAAGAAACCTTTTTCACACAGAGAGTTGTGAATTTGTGGAATTCTCTGCCACAGAGGGCGGTGGAGGCCAATTCACTGGTTGAGTTTAAGAGAGAGTTAGATAGAGCTCTAGGGGCTAGCGGAATCAAGGGGTATGGGGAGAAGGCAGGCACGGGTTACTGATTGTGGATGATCAGCCATGATCACAATGAATGGCGGTGCTGTCCAGAAACGTCACCTGTCCATCCCCTCCAACAATGCTGCCTGACCTGCTGAGTTCATCCATCATTTTGTGTTTTTTTCTCAATGATATTCGTTGTTTTGCTTATCCAAGGTATGCAAAGGGTCACCACATGAAGGGCGCCAACAAAGTTACAATGTATTCCACGCCGGGTCCTCCTTTGTCCTCTCCCCCCCCCCCCCCCCCCACCCCTCCCCTCACCCTACAGTGGTCCCCCCCCTCCCCACATGCCGGGTCCTTTGTTCTCTTCCCCTCTCCCACACACCTCACGGTGCCCCCCCCCCCCCCACGTCGGGTCCTCCTTTGTTCTCGGCGACTTGTCCGTCCTCTGACACCCACGTTGGAAGCAAAGTAAGTGAGCGATTTCAAGCGTGGCATGGACTGGCATCGGCTGGTAAATGGCTAAGTCAAGTCTGCAGCACAGACCAGGGCATTCCAGACACTCGGCACTTTCATCGGGAGAACGATGCAGGAGCTGATAACGGTGACCTCCACGTTCAAGAACAGGTACTCCCCAGCTGCCGCCAGCCTCTTGAACGCTGCACAACACTGACCTCAGCAACCACGATTTTTAAAGCAATTTTCAGTTGCGTTAAGGACCTTGGTTTCTGCATTAGCGTTACCGTTGTTATTTTATTGAATTTTTGAAAAAGAGCATGTATCCCAGTTCTCCGACTAGTTTCATTGTCTTCCTGATTAAATATTACCAAGTGTAGGCGGCCACGGTGGCACAGCGGTAGAGTTGCTGCCTTACAGCGAATGCAGCGCCGGAGGCCCGGGTTCCATCCTGACTACGGGCGCCGTCTGTACGGAGTTTGTACGTTCTCCCCGTGACCTGCGTGGGTTTTCTCCGAGATCTTCGGTTTCCTCCCACACTCCAAAGATGTACAGGTATGTAGGTCAATTGGCTTGGTAGATGTGAAAATTGTCCCTGATGTAGGATAGTGTTAAAAATAGTCCCTAGTGGGTGTAGCATACTTCCAGAATAATCTCTGGCGGACTCTTCGGAAGTGATGACCACAACATACAAGATGCCTCATTGTCACCTTCCCCTCAGCTAACAATGAACCAGTCTACATTTCCTTGAATCATCGTCCCCTTTGATCTGTGTTTTCACACCTTACCCTTCCATATCTCTGTGTCTCCCACTCCCCTGACTCTGAGTCTAAAGAAGGGCCTCGACTCGAAACGTCACCCATTCCTTCTCTCCAGAGATGCTGCCTGTCCTGCTGAGTTACTCCAGCACTTTGCGTCTACCTTCAGTGTAAACCAGCATCTGCAGTTCCTTCCTGCTCAATGTGTTATCTGTATATTGCGTTGACTGGCCAGTTCTGCTGTTGCAAGTCATAATTGAATTGTTCCATTGTTGTTGCTTGTGACAATTAAACGCTCGAGACTCTTGCGTTGGGTTAGTGCGGCAATGACTTTATATTTGGGTAATGACCCGGATAACCTGTTCACTCCAATGTTCCACGTGACCTATCATGCAGCAGAAAGCACTTGAATCCAACTTGTTGTCCTTACCAGGTAGCTTTGAGAGATGCTGGCTGAATATAATGGGCTGTCAAAGTGCTGTGATGTATGAAAAAACCCATTTACTTTAGTTTAGTCTAGAGATACAGCGAGGAAACAGGCCCTTTCGGCCCACCGGGTCCGCGCCGACCAGCGATCCCCGCACACTAACACTATCCTACACCCACTACATTTATACCAAGCCAATTGACCTACATACCTGTACGCCTTTGGAGTGTGGGAGGAAACCAAAGATCTTGGAGAAACCCCACGCGGGTCACGGGGAGAACGTACAAACTCCGCACAGACGGCAGCGGGCAATTAGGAATGGGAAGTAGATGCTGCCCATGACGCTCACACCCACAGCTGTGGTTTGTTATGGTCACGTGTGCAGAGATACAGTGAATGTCTTTGTGTGCAATTCAATCACATCACACGCTACATAAGTACAATCATGCCGTGCACACCAACATAATCAAGGACGAGTCGCACAATCTCCCACTCCCTACCTCCACTCGTCACTCATTCCCTCTTCTCCCCTCTCTCATCGGGCAAAATGAATAGAAGTGTGAAAACGCGCATCTCATCCCTTCCATCGACTCCATCTACACCTCACGCTGCCTCGGCAAGGCCAGCAGCATCATCAAGGACCAGTCTCTGACAGCGCCCGTAGTCGGGATCGAACCCGGGCCTCCGGCGCTGCATTCGCTGCAAGGCAGCAACTCTACCGCTGCGCCACCTTGCCGCCCATTTGATCCGATAGCTGCGAGCCGGTGCACTTCTGCTCAGCCTGGGTCAAGGCAGGCAGGGATAGTCTTGGGAAGAAAGACAAAGTGCTGGAGTGACTCAGTGGTTATCATGTAGAGCCACCAAGTCGTACATAATGGAACAAGTCCATTCGGCCCACACCAAGCAGTTGGCACCCAGCCATACTAGTCCCTTCTTTCAAGCCTAGGCCATTCGAGCGCACATCTTAAATGTAGTCAGGGTTAGCTTCCTCACTCTCTCAGGTAGTGCGTTCCACTCTGTGGGAGAGAAGGTCACCCTCAAATTCCCTCCAAATCCTCCTCTAGATAGACACACAATGCTCTTTGAGCCAGCACCACCATTCACCATGATCATGGCTGATCATCCACAATCAGTACCCCATTCCTGCCTTCTCCCCATACCCCCAGCTCCGCTGTCTTTAAGAGCTCTATCTAACTCTCTCTTGAAAACATCCAGTGAATTGCCCTCCACTGCCTTCTGAAGCAGAGAATTCCACAGATTCACAACTCTCTGAGTGAAAAGGTTTTTCCTCACCTCCGTTCTAAATGGCCTACCCCTTATTCTTAAACTGTGGCCCCTTGTTCTGGACTCCCCCAACATCGGGAACATGTTTCCTGCCTCTAACGTGTCCAATCCCTTAAATGAAAGATCAAAGCAGGCGATGATAAGGAAATGTAGAATGGCTCTCTGTTTGCTATGGGGAAGTTGACAAGGACCCATACAATCGGTAAAATGTCCTCTAGCTTTATCTACCTACGAAATGGGGCAAGCTTCCTGCAGTCGATCCTCTCTACCACTCTCATCATGTTATGTACCTCAATCAATCGTTCAATTAAAGACCCAAAATGCTGGAGTAACTCAACGGGTCAGGCAGCATCTCTGGAGAACAGAGATGGGTGATTTTAGACTTTGGAGATAAAGTGTGGAAACAGGCCCTTCGGTCCACCGAGTCCGTGCCGACCAGCAACCACCTCGTACACTAGCTCTATGCTACGCACTCAGGACAAGTGCGTTTACAGAAGCCAAATGACCTACAAACCCGCACGTCTTGGGAGTGTGGGAGGAAACCATAGCAACCGGAGGAAAGCCCACGCGGTCACAGGGAGAACGTACAAACTCCGTACAGGCGCAGGCAGCGGTAGAGTTGCTGCCTTACAGCGCCAGAGACCCAGGTTCGATCCTGACCACTTTTTTTTATTTTTTTTTATTTTTTTTATATATAAAAATTTTATTCCAAAGAAAAACATACAAACATACTAAGCAAAATGTGATCAAACAAAAGCCGCCTGTATCGGCAGTTTACTAATGAAACAATTATCACATTACGGGTGTTGTCTGTATGGCGATCGAACGTTCTCTCTGTGACAACTGATTGTTCCCCATTGTGTAGATTAGCACTAGTGTGCGGGGATCGCTGGTCGGCACGGACTCGGTGGGTGGAAGGGCCTGTTTCCTCGCTGTATCTCTAAACTAAACTAAACTCTAAATTAATTATCCTCAATTGTGATGGACACAGTTTACCATAAGTGCAGGCTCCTGGGTGGGACTTGTACAAGGCATCAGTGCAAGCTGCAGTCGGTGTGAGGAAAGGCCACATCGGGGTTTTGAATGAAAATCAGACCATTTGTCTGGAACATTGGAGGTTGCAGGGAGACCTGATGGAAATATATGAAATTATACGAGGCATAGATAGGGTAGACAGTCAGAACCTTAATTCGCCAGGGTGGGGAAATCAAATATTAAAGGGCAATAGCTTTAAAGTAAAGGGGGCAGAATCTAAAGGAGATGTGTGGGTAGGGGTTGCCAACTATCTCACTCCCAAATAAGGGACAAAAGGTGACATCACCGCCCCGCGCCCCACGTGACCTCACCCAGCCAGCGGCCACGTGCTCCCGCTCTACCAATGGTGGCCGCCCGGGCAGGGAGGTGGGTTGCTATGCAACCTCCGTTAGGTGGTGCCCGGGCCTACACTGTCCGGGCCTACAGCGGCCCCCGGGGCTACAGTGTCCGGGCCTACACTGTCCGGGCCTACAGTGGCCCCCGGGGCTACAGTGTCCGGGCCTACAGTGTCCGGGCCTACAGCGGCCCTCGGGGCTGCAGTGTCCAGGCCTACACTGTCCGGACCTACAGCGGCCCCCGGGGCTACAGTGTCCGGGCCTACAACGGCCTCTGGGCCTAATACGGGACAAGGGCGGTCCCGTACGGGACAAACCAATTTAACCCAATATATGGGATGTCCCGGCTAACGCGGGACAGTTGGCGAACCTATGTGTGAGGCAAGTTTATTTTCACACAGAGGGCAGTGAGTGCCTGGATCTAGAGCAGTGGAGGAGGCAGATACTACAGTGGCATTTATGAAGCTTTTGGATATGCAGGGAATGGAAGGAGATGAATTATGTGCAGGTAGCTAAGAGATGGTTTTGACATCATGTTCAGCACAGATACTGTGGGCTGAGGGGACTGTTCTTGTGCTGTACAGTTCTATGTTCTAGTTTCAATAACATCCCAGTGTCTTTTTTTCTCTATACACCTACATGGGGAATAAACGGGCCTGTGGTCTGACGAAAGGTCTCGACTGGAAACATCTCCTGTTCCTTTTCTCCACAGACACTTCCTGACCCGTCGAGTTACTCCAGCTTTTTGTGTCTGTCTTCGGTTTAAACCAGCATCTGCAGTTCCCACCTACACACATCCTGACACCTGATGTTTATTTACTTTATTGATTTCAGTCAAGCTAATGTCCGATCTTTAAAAAAAATTGCAAAATAACTCATGTTTCTTCAACACTTGAGCATACAAGTTGGGAGGTCATGTTACAGTTGTATAAGATGTTGGTGAGGCCACATTTAAAATATTGTGTTCAGTTTTGAGCACCATGTCATCGGAAAGATGTTTTCAAGCTGGAAAGGGTGCAGAGAAGATTTACAATAGACAATAGACAATAGGTGCAGGAGGAGGCCATTCGGCCCTTCAAGCCAGCACCGCCATTCAATGTGATCATGGCTAATCATTCTCAATCAGTACCCCGTTCCTGCCCTCTCCCCATACCCCCTGACTCCACAATCCTTAAGAGCTCTATCTAGCTCTCTCTTGAATGCATTCAGAGAATTGGCCACCACTGCCTTCTGAGGCAGAGAATTCCACAGATTCACAACTCTCTGACTGAAAAAGTTTTTCCTCATCTCAGTTCTAAATGGCCTACCCCTTATTCTTAAACTGTGGCCCCTTGTTCTGGACTCTCCCAACATTGGGAACATGTTTCCTGCCTCTAACTTGTCCAACCCCTTAATAATCTTTTACGTTTCGATAAGATCCCCTCTCATCCTTCTAAATTCCAGGATTTACGAGGATGTTGTCAGGATTCGAGGGCCTGAGCTACAGGGAGAGGTTGAGCAGGGTTAGGACTCCATTCCTTGGAGTGCAGGAGGATGAGGGGTGACCTTATAGAAAATCATGAGGGGAATAGATCAGGTGGACGCACAGAGTCTCTTGCCCAGAGTATGGGGAATCGAGGACCAGAGGACATGGGTTCAAGGTGAAGCGGAAAAAATGAGTACAAAGTGGGCGGTTACGGTGGCGCAGCGGTAGAGTTGCTGCCTTACAGCGAATGCAGCGCCAGAGACCCGGGTTCGATCCCGACTACGGGTGCTGTCTGTTCGGAGTTTGTACGTTCTCCTCGTGACCTGCATGGGTTTTCTCTGAGATCTTCAGTTTCCTCCCACACTTCAAAGTCGTGCAGGTTTGTAGGTTAATTGGCTTGGTAAATGTAAAAATTGTCCCTAGTGGATGTAGGATAGTGTTAATATGCGGGGATTACTGGTCGGCGTGGACCCGGTGGGCCGAAGGGCCTGTTTCCACGCTGTATAACTAAACTAAGAGTACAAAATTGTGAGAGGAATGGATCGGGTAGATGCTCAGAGTCTCTTGCCCAGAGTAGGAGGATTGTCATATGTTGAAAGACTGGAGCGAATAGGCTTGTATACACTGGAATTAAGAAGGATGAGAGGGGATCTTATCGAAACGTATCAGATTATTAAGGGGTTGGACACGTTAGAGGCAGGAAACATGTTCCCAATGTTGGGGGAGTCCAGAACAAGGGGTCACAGTTTAAGAATAAGGGGTAGGCCATTTAGAACGGAGATGAGGAAAAACTGTGTGTCCTTTTCATTCTCAATCAATAGACAATAGACAATAGGTGCAGGAGGAGGCCATTCGGCCCATCGAGCCAGCACCGCCATTCAATGTGATCATGACTGATCATTCTCAATCAGTGCCCCGTTCCTGCCTTCTCCCCATACCCCCTGACTCCGCTATCCTTAAGAGCTCTATCTAACTCTCTCTTGAATGCATTCAGAGAATTGGCCTCCACTGCCTTCTGAGGCAGAAAATTACACAGATTCACAACTCTCTGACTGCATTCAAGAGAGAGTTAGATAGAGCTCTTAAGGATAGCGGAGTCAGGGGGTATGGGGAGAAGGCAGGAACGGGGCACTGATTGAGAATGATCAGTTATGATCACATTGAATGGCGGTGCTGGCTCGATGGGCCGAATGGCCTCCTCCTGCACCTATTGTCTATTGTCTATTGATTGAGAATGAAAAGGACACACGTGCAGCTGGCCAGAGCCAAAGTAACTTTGCTGTGTGTCTATCCCTTGCCAATCCAACGTGGGAATACTTGACTCCAAGAGCTGACACCAGCAAGAGAAAGGTTTCCATTTCTCAGTGTGAGACTCGTTAGCTTTGTGAACACCAAACAAAACGACAAAGAGCAAAAAAACAATGCTTAGCAAAATCAACAGCCAATAATCGCACTTATTGCCTGTTTGGATAGTGGGCACTTCAGGAAGGTGGAAATGAATATTAAATTAATTGCAAAACGAGAGTTCAATGACTTTTATTTAAAAATATCATGCTGCTTAATCCAACATTTTACAGCTCTTTTTACAAATGAAAATTTATCCTCTCACTCGTTATTTTTTAATTGAAAGCAGACAGCGGGTGTCGTGTTTTTATTGCAATTGGGTCAAATAAAATATTTACTTTGCTTCAAGTTTCCAGCGATGGAACCCCTTCCACATCCAAACACAACCAACGTCAATGTGGACTAGCGTGAGGGGTTTCTGCAATCTCCTAATCCTTCCTCAGAGAAATAGCCCTGCCAGACCCGAGGAATGATTAGCAAAGAGAATATTATATTGGAAGGTCGCTGTGGAATTGTTGGGCCCAAATCTGCCGAGCACGTGAACAGTCCAGGCAAATATTAACAAGTGCGTCTTTGTTCCACATAAACATGTTGCTGATGGATTTCACATACATGACAGATTGCTGGCAAATTGCGGACAGTGTGTGCAGATTTGGGCCCAACAATTCCACAGCGACCTTCCGATATAATATTCTCTTTGCTAATCATTCGGGTTTCGTGTTGCACAAGTCCAGTGGTTGTTGTGGGGTTTGTATGGGGGAAGGATTTGGCAAGCGCACAAGGATGTCTCCCATTTCTTAACGTTTCTGCATTAACCAGTTGTTGCCACATGAGGTTCCATTAAACAAGAATTTCCTTTGGATCCTAATAACTTGAAGGGAAAAAAAAACGGGCTGCACGGCTGATCATCCAAAATCAGAACCCCCGTATCCCTTGATTCCGTTAGCCGTTAGAGCCGTTAGAGCTAAATCTAACTCTCTCTTGAAAACATCCAGTGAATCGGCCTCCACTGCCTTCAGTGGCAGAGAATTCCACAGATTCACAACTCTCTGGGTGAGAAGGTTTTTCCTCATCTCAGTCCATGTCAACAGGTGATCAACGACGTGGTCTCGAGGAGGAGTTGAACTGTGCGATCTCTTCCCAATGTGAACCATGGTTGCTCTCCGTGTAATCATTTGCTCTGTTCATCTGTGAAGAACCTCTGCCATCTGCTTGAGAATGATCCTGCATCCTTGCTATCGAGGGCGTGCAGCGTAGGTTCACTAGGTTAATTCCAGGAATGGCGGGACTGTCATATAGAAACATAGAATCATAGAAAATAGGTGCAGGAGTAGGCCATTCGGCCCTTCGAGCCTGCACCGCCATTCAATATGATCATGGCTGATCATCCAACTCAGTATCCCGTACCTGCCTTCTCTCCATACCCCCTGATCCCTTTAGCAAAAAGGGCCACATCTAACTCCCTCTTAAATATAGCCAATGAACTGGCCTCAACTACCTTCTGTGGCAGAGAATTCCACAGATTCACCACTCTCTGTGTGAAGAAATGTTTTCTCATCTCGGTCCTAAAAGACTTCCCCCTTATCCTTAAGCTGTGACCCCTGGTTCTGGACTCCCCCAACATCGGGAACAATCTTCCTGCATCTAGCCTTTCCAACCCCTTAAGAATTTTATATGTTTCTATAAGATCCACCCTCAGTCTTCTAAATTCCAGCGAGTACAAGCACAGTCTATCCAGTCTTTCCTCATATGAAAGTCCCGCCATCCCAGGGATCAATCTGGTGAACCTATGTTGAAAGACTGGAGTGACTAGGCTTGTATACACTGGAATTTAGAAGGATGAGAGGGGATCTTATCGAAACGTATAAGATTATTAAGGGGTTGGACACATTAGAGTCAGGAAACATGTTCCCAATGTCGGGGGAGTTCAGAACAAGGGGCCACAGTTTAAGAATAAGGGGTAGGCCATTTAGAACTGAGATGAGGAAAAACCTTTTCAGTCAGAGAGTTGTGAATCTGTGGAATTCTCTGCCTCAGAAGGCAGTGGAGGCCAATCCTCTGAATGCATTCAAGAGAGAGCTAGATAGAGCTCTTAAGGATAGCGGAGTCAGGGGGTATGGGGAGAAGGCAGGAACGGGGTACTGATTGAGAATGATCAGCCATGATCACATTGAATGGCGGTGCTGGCTCGAAGGGCCGAACGGCTTCCTCCTGCACCTATTGTCTATTGTCTATTGTCTATTGTCTATTGCATCCATTTTCCCAAACGATCTTCGTGACATTTATGGAGGGAATTGAAGTAGTCCATCTGCTTGCCTTGTGTTGGATCACCACAGTCCTGTCTCTCAGAGCACCGCACTGAGTGAATCATCGACCGATGTCACATCCCAGCTTGTCCCCGGAGGGTTTGTTCAACTCTGATGGAATCCTAACGACCCTGAACTCTCCGCCACCTCGTTGCCGAGACTGGGGCAGGAGGAAAACAACACAAAAAAGATTCGGGAGGACACAGAATTCCCAGGGATACGTGTTCTTGTGCAATATTAATGTCCCGGTAATGCCAATCACGCGGTCCAATACTTCCAGGAATCTCATTATAACTTACTGAAACCATCTCCATCTGTCAGTCCGTTCTGTAGTTAACGACACTGGATAGTCGTCACAGGCAAATGCACAAAGCTCCCACACTTAAACAAAAACATAATTAAGGAAATCATCTGTGGATTAAGCTGCATCTGAATGAACTGCAGTGAAATAAATATTTCGCAACAGCCTTTAATTGCAACCCGAGGACCAGTTCACAAGTTCATAAGTGATAGGAGCAGAATTAGGCCATTCGGCCCATCAAGTCTAATCCACCATTCAATCATGGCTGATCTATCTCTCCCTCCTAACCCCATTCTCCTGCCTTCTCCCCACAACCTCATACACATTCACTTCTCCAATTATAAGTAACATCCCTCTTTTTCCCTGACCGTGGGAATCTAATGCAAAAACACAAAACTAAGCCAGAAGCAGTCGGCAGTGAGAACCTTCACCCCATGGCAGAGGTGCCGAAGACCAAAGCACTCGGGATCAAACCTGCATCTCTGACTCTGCATAGAGTCATCGAGCCATAGAGTTGTAGAGTAATTCAGTGTGGAAACAGGCCAACTTGCCCACACCAGCCAACATGTCCCAGCTATGTACATGTACCTGTCTAACTGTTTCTTAAACATTGGGACAGTCCCAGCCTCGACTACCTCCTCTGGCAGCTCATTCCATACACCCACCACCCTTTGTGTGGAAACGTTACCCCTCAGATTCCTATTAAATTATTTCTCCTCCACCTTGAACCTATGTCCTCTGGTCCTCAATTCTCCTACTCTGGGCAAGGGACTCTGTGCATCTACCCGATCTATTCCTCTCATGATCTTACACACCTCTATAAGATCACCCCTCATCCTCCTGCTCTCCAGGGAATAGAGTCCCAGCCCACTCAACCTCTCCCTGTAGCTCAGCCCCTCGAGTCCTGGCAACATCCTCGTAAATCGAGGCAGCAGCACTACCAGCTGCGCCACTGTGCCGCCCACAGAGTGGATTGGAAGAGGGGACAGGCTGGGGCAGGGGATGAGTGTATAACCCGGGGGAGGGGTATCTCTCCTGAGATGCTGCCTGACCTGCTGAGTTACTCCAGCATTTTGTGAATAAATACCTTCGATTTGTACCAGCATCTGCAGTTATTGTCTTATACTTTCCCATGTGAAGATCAGTCTTCAGAGATCTCTACAGCTACCATTGCTGGGTTTTGTTTGAGAACTGCATGTACTAATAGACAATGGACAATAGACACTAGGTGCAGGAGTAGGCCATTCCAGCACCACCATTCAATGTGATCATGGCTGATCATTCTCAATCAGTACCCCGTTCCTGCCTTCTCCCCATACCCACTGACTCCACTATCCTTAAGAGCTCTATCTAGCTCTCTCTTGAATGCATTCAGAGAATTGGCCTCCACTGCCTTCTGAGGCAGAGAATTCCACAGATTCACAACTCTCTGACTGAAAATGTTTTTCCTCATCTCCGTTCTAAATGGCCTACCCCTTATTCTTAAACTGTGGCCCCTGGTTCTGGACTCCCCCAACATCGGGAAAATGTTTCCTGCCTCTAACGTGTCCAACCTCTTAATAATCTTATATGTTTCGATAAGATCCCCTCTTATCCTTCTAAATTCCAGTGTATACAAGCCTAGTCGCTCCAGTCTTTCAACATACGACAATCATCAAGCATCTTAGACAATAGACAATAGGTGCAGGAGTAGGCCATTCTGTACCAGCACCGCCATTCACTGTGATCATGGCTGACCATCTACAATCAGTACCCCGTTCCTGCCTTCTCCCCATACCCCCTGACTCCGCTATCCTTAAGAGCTCTATCTAGCTCTCTCTTGAATGCATTCAGAGAATTGGCCTCCACTGCCTTCTGAGGCAGAGAATTCCACAGATTCACAACTCTCTGGGTGAAAATGTTCTTTCCTCATCTTGTAGGTTTGTTATCTTGAAGGCAACTATCATTCCAAGTTCCAATTTGGCATGATTCTGGAATATGAAGCCAGAACTTTCTCCAAAATAAATAAGGTTTTTTTTCCCCCGAGATAATTAACTTGTATAAAGCATGCATCACAGTGATAAATGTGTGCATATATCTGTGCGTGCACATTTGCTTATATGGATCCGAACGACAACTGCATAGAGGTAGTGATTTAGCTTTGTGATTCTTGGCTTGTCTGATTAAATACTGGCCAGCACAAATAAATTTCAGGACGTAACACGAACTTTTAAGATGTAGGTCGATGCTCTAGTATTTGTCTACAAAGTTAAATTCGACTTGCCCAGAGTAGGGGAATCGAGGACCAGAGGACATAGGTTCAAGGTGAAGAGGAAAAGATTTAATAGGAATCCGAGATGTAACTTTTTCACACAAAGGGTGGTGGGTGTATGGAACAAGCTGCCAGAGGAGTTAGTTGAGGCTGGGACTATCCCATCTTTTAAGAAACAGTTGGACAGGTACATGGATAGGACAGGTTTGGAGGGATATGGACCAAGCGCAGGCAGGTGGAACTAGTGTAGCTGGGACATGTTGGTCGGTGTGGGCAAGTTAGACAATAGACAATAGACAATAGGTGCAGAAGTAGGCCATTCGGCCCTTCGAGCCAGCACCACCATTCAATGTGATCATGGCTGATCATTCTCAGTTGGGTCGAAGGGCATGTTTCCACACTGTATCACTCTGCCTATGACTGACTCGAAATATGAAGAATGCAGGTTTTGCAATAGTGGTTTAATTTAGTTTAGAGGTACCGCGCAAAAACAGGTCCTTCGGCCCACCGAGACCGCACCGACCAGCAATCCCCGCACACTAACACTATCCTACACACACTAGGGACAATTTTACAATTTTACAATTCCACCAAGCCAATTAACCTACAAACCTGTACGTCTTTGGAGTGTGTGAGGAAACCGAAGATCTCGGAGAAAACCCCACGCAGGTCACGGGAGAACGTACAAACTCCGTACAGACAGCACCCATAGTCAGGATTGAACCCGGGTGTCTGACGCTGTGAGGCAGCAACTCTACCGTTGCTCCACCGAGCCGCGCTATAGAGTCATAGAGCAAGGAGAAATGCCATTTGTCCCAACTCGTCCATGCCGACCGAAATGCCCATCTAAGCTAGTCCGACTTGCCCACGTTTGGTCCATATCTCTTTAAACTGAATCAATGGCCTATATTGACCTGGATTGTTGCTGTTAGACAGAAAGATTCTTGATTAGTACGGGTGTCAGAGGTTCTGGGGAGAAGGCAGGAGAATGGGGTTAGGAGGGAGAAATAGATCAGCCATGATTGAATGGTGGATTAGACTTGATGGGCCGAATGGCCTAATTCTGCTCCTATCCCTCATGAACTTGTGAAGGCTGTTGCGAAATATTTATTTCTTTGCAGTTCATTCAGATGCAGCTTAATCCACAGATGAGTTACATAATTAAGTGTTTGTTAAGTGTGGCTTATTTCTGCTCCTATTCATTATAACCAATGACCCTTGCTTCCTTCCTTTGTTCCCACATGATACCTATCACTTAAGTATGTTAATGTGTGGTACTGTGTTCAGTTTTGCTCACCCTGCTCTAAGAAAGATGTTGTTAAAGCTGGAGGGTTAGAGGTGAAGGAGATCATGAGGGAAATAGATTGGGGAAATGCAGAGTCTTTTACCCAGAGTAGGGAAATCAAGAACCAGAGGACATAGGTTTAAGAGGACATCAGTCTGAAGAAGGGTCTCGACCCGAAACGTCGCCCATTCCTTCTCTCCCGAGATGCTGCCTGACCTGCTGAGTTACTCCAGCATTTTGTGAATAAAAACCTTCAATTCGTACCAGCATCTGCAGTTATTTTCTTATAGAAACTCAGAAACATAGAAAATAGGTGCAGGAGTAGGCCATTCGGCCCTTCGAGCCTGCACCGCCATTCAATATGATCATGGCTGATCATCCAACTCAGTATCCTGTACCTGCCTTCTCTCCATACCCCCTGATCCCTTTAGCCACAAGGGCCACATCTAACTCCCTCTTAAATATAGCCAATGAACTGGCCTCAACTACCTTCTGTGGCAGAGAATTCCACAGATTCACCACTCTCTGCGTGAAAAAAGACTTTCTCATCTCGGTCCTAAAAGACTTCCCCCTTATCCTTAAACTGTGACTCCTTGTTCTGGACTTCCCCAACATCGGGAACAATCTTCCTGCATCTGGCCTGTCCAACCCCTTAAGAATTTTGTAAGTTTCGATAAGATCCCCCCTCAATCTTATACTAGGTTTAAGGTGAGAAGGGAAAGATTTAATAGGAACTTCAGGGACAATTTTTTTAAACACAAAGGATGGTGGGTTAATGGAACGAGCTACCGAGGGGCAGCACACTGTTGCAGCATCTAGACTAGAGTAACTGTCTCTCAGCGCCAGAGACCCGGGTTCGATCCTGACTCGGGCGCTGTCCATGTGGAGTTTGCACGTTCTCCCCGTGTGGGATTCCTCCAGGTACTCTGGTTTCCTCCCACATCCCAAAGACGTGCGGGTTTGTAGGCCAATATGTAAATCGTTCCTGGTGTGCGAGGAGTGTATGAGAATGTGAAGTAACATCGATGTAACATCAACGGGTGATCGATGGTCGGAATTGGCTCGGTGGGCTGAAGGGCCTGTTTAGACAATAAACAATAGACAATAGGTGCAGGAGGAGGCCATTTGGCCCTTCGAGCCAGCACCACCATTCAATGTGATCATGGCTGATCATTCTCAATCAGTACCCCGTTCCTGCCTTCTCCCCATACCCCCTGACTCCGCTATCCTTAAGAGCTCTATCCAGCTCTCTCTTGAATGCATTCAGAGAATTGGCCCCCACTGCCTTCTGAGGCAGAGAATTCCACAGATTCACAAATCTCTGATTGAAAATGTTTTTCCTCATCTCCGTTCTAAATGGCCTACCCCTTATTCTTAAACTGTGGCCCCTTGTTCTGGACTCCCCCAACATTGGGAACATGTTTCCTGCCTCCAACGTGTCCAATCCCTTAATAATCTTATACGTTTCGATAAGATCCCCTCTCATCCTACTAAATTCCAGTGTATACAAGCCTAGTCGCTCCAGTCTTTCAACATACGACAGTCCCGCCATTCTGGGAATTAACCTAGTAAACCTACGCTGTACGCCCGCAATAGCAAGAATATCCTTCCTCAAATTTGGAGACCAAAACTGCCCACAGTACTCCAGGTGCGGTCTCACTAGGGGCCTGTACAACTGCAGAAGGACCTCTTTGCTCCTATGCTATATCTCTAAATATAAAAGATGCTGTTGTGATCTGCGGAGTTACTCCAGCACTTGGTGTCTTTTTTTGTAAACCAACATCTGCAGTTTCTTGTGTCTCCATTTTAGCAACCACCGGCTTGTGCCAGGGTGTCATAGAATCATAGATTCTCGCAGGCCAACCTTGCCCACAGCGGCCAACATGTCCCATCTACACTAGTCCCACCTGCCCACGTTTGGCCCATATCCCTCTAAACCAGTGCATGAATGAAAAACTACCCAATGCGGAAAAATTGATTAAAAAAAAACAAAGGACAAAAATTGTTTAGGACATGGATAGTTTAGTTTAGAGATACAGCGTGGAAACAGGCCCTTTTGGCCCACTGGGCCCGCGCCGACCAGCGATCCCCGCACATTAATTATCCTATACCCACTAGGGACATTTTGTACATTTACCCCCAGCCAATTAACCTACAAACCTGCACTTCTTTGGAGTGTGGGAGGAAACTGAAGATCTCGGAGAAAACCCACGCAGGTCACGGGGAGAACGTACAAACTCCGTACAGACAGCGCCCGTAGTCGGGATTGAACCCGGGTCTCCAGCCCTGTATTCGCTGTAAGGCTGCAACTCTACTGCTAGGCCACCGTGGCTTGGTATCAATGTTAAATTGTCCCGAGTGTGTGTAGGATAGTGTTAATGTGCGGGGATCGTTGTTCGGTGTGGACCTGATGGGCCGAAGGGCCTGTTTCCGCGCTGTATCTCTAAACTAAACTAAACTAAAGTAAACACAGCAGGTTCCACGCAGTGTCACAGAATCATAGTCATACAGCGTGGAAACAGGCCCAACTTGCCCATGCCCCTTCTACACTAGTCCCACCTGCCCGCGTTTAGCCCACGTCCCTCTAAACCGGTGCATGAATGAAAAGTTACCCAATGTATTAAAAAAACTGACTATTGTTTAAAATAACAAAAGGTTTAAAAATGCATCTAGTAATCGAACTAGTGTGAACTCGATGGGCCGAAGGGCCTGTTTCCATGGCGTACCTGTATCTCTAACAAAAAAAGAAATGTTTCTATAGCCGGGACTATGCTTGGTGTGGCCGAAGTACTGGAGGCCACGTTGGGAACACTGGATGCAGTAGATAAGGTTAGAAGAGGTGCAGGTGGACCTCTGTCTCACCTGGAGGGACTGCTGGGGTCCCTGGATGGAGGTGAGGGGGGAGGTAAAGGGACAGGTGTTGTTGCATCTCCTGCGGTTGCAGGGGAAGGTACCTGGGGAGGAGGTAGGCTTGGGTGGGAAGGGACGAGTTAACCAGGGAGTTGCAGAGAGAGCGGTCTCTGCATGACCATTTTCTTTCAAATATTTACACAATATTAATATTGGAAACATTCACAATAAAACGTCAATTGCCAGATTTTAAATGTATAATCACATTAACGGCATAGCACTCATGAAATCCAATCCTTGTTACTCAGGACCATTGTTCATTTCTTTGGCTGGTAATTATTTAATTGCTCCACAAACCCAGGGTTAGGACTGATAACTTGCCTTGCATTCTTCACGACTGAGAAAGGTCTCTGTGGAAGGTGGAAGGGGATGGAGATGGGGAGATGTGACTGGT
Source organism: Rhinoraja longicauda (assembly GCF_053455715.1). Classification (NCBI taxonomy): domain Eukaryota; kingdom Metazoa; phylum Chordata; class Chondrichthyes; order Rajiformes; family Arhynchobatidae; genus Rhinoraja; species Rhinoraja longicauda. The sequence goes on along the minus strand of NC_135966.1, from coordinate 4,064,013 downwards.
GGTGGGATCACGTTGGAGGTGATGGGAGTGTCAGAGGATGATGTGTTGGATGCAGACGCTGGTGAGGTGAAAGGTGAGGACCAAGGGGACCTCCATCCTTGTTATGTCTGGGGGGTGGGGGGGAGGGGAAGTACCTGGAGTGGGGGTGGTTTGGGCGGGAAGGGGCGAGCTAACTAGGGAGTTGTGGAGGGAACGGTCTCTGCAGAAGGTGGAAAAGGGGTGCAGATGGTTAATGGTGCCTTCTCCGTTTCCCAGTATTGTTGAAAGTTTGAAGAGTTGCCATGACTCCCATGGCTAAGGCCTCCTTGTTAGGTTACTATGGCTACTCTCGGCTGTAACAAGCCAGTGGACTCCGGCCATTCTGTAATCAGCAGCACAAACAGCCAAGCTGGTATTAAAATACCTGTCGCAACTATTGTTCCAGGTGAATCCCAGGATGACTATCGGTTCCAAAAATATGTTTCCCTCTGAAAATAAATACCCGTAAATGGAATCTGCCAATGATAGACATGGTGAAGGTATACTGCCAGCAATAAATCTGCAAGGAATGCAAGTCTTTTTTATATAGTTGCCATTAGATTTTACAGAAGAAATATTTGCTGAATTATGGAACCTGTAGCAATAAATGTCCACGTCAGATATTTATATTGATGCCGAATTAATTAAAGTGCAGCTGTAGAAGATGATGGAGATGGGGCAGGGAAAGAGGGAGAGTGGGAGAAAGAGAGGGAGGAGAGATTAGAGGTGGGAAGGAATGAGTGGGATGGGGTACGGCACATGATTCCCCCGCTGTCATTGATGGTTCCCTCACCCTTCTCTTCATCTAAGCAAGGGTCCCAACCCGGAACGTCACCTATCCATGTTCTCCAGAGATGCTGCCTGACCCGCTGAGTTACTCCTAGGGTTGCCAACTATCTCACTCCCAAATACGGGATAAGGTGACATCACTGCCCCACGCCCCACGTGACCTCACCCAGCCAGCGGCCACGTGCTCCCACTTCACCAATGGGGGCCGCCCTGGCCGAGAGGTGGGTTGCTACGCAACGTCCGTTAGGTGGCGCCAGGGCCTCCAGACCTAGACTGGCCGGAGCTAAAATGTCGGAAACCGAGAGTGTCGGGACCTAAACTGTCGGGGCCTGCAGTGTCCGGACCTACCGCGTCTGGGCCTACAGCGTCCGGGCCTACCGCGTTCGGGCCTACAGTATCCGGGCCTACAGTGTCGGGCCCTAAACTGTCGGGACCTATAGCGTCAGGGCCAACAGCATCAGGGCCTACAGCGTCTGGGCCTACAGCGTCCAGGCCTACCGCGTTCGGGCCTACAGTATCCGGGCCTACAGTGTCGGGCCCTAAACTGTGGGGACCTATAGCATCAGGGCCTACAGTGTCGGGGCCAACAGTGTCGGGGCCTACAGTGTCGGGGCCTACAGTGTCGGGGCCTACAGTGTTGGGGCCTACAGTGTCGGGGCCTACAGCATCCGGCCCCTCAGTGTCCGGGCCCACAGTGTCCGGGCCTACAGTGTCCGAGCCCACAGTATCGGGCCCTAAACTGTCAGGGCCTACAGTGTCGGGGCCTAGAGTGTCGGTGCCTAGAGTGTCCGGGTCTACAGTGTCCGGGCCTACAGCGTCCAGGCCTAAACCCCCCCCCCCCCCCCCGGGCCTACACCGCCCCCCGGCCTAATACGGGACAAGGGCGGTCCCGTACAGAACAAACCAATTTAGCCCAAAATACGGGATATCCCGGCTAATACGGGACAGTTGGCAACCCTAGTTACTCTAGCTTTTTGTGTCTATCTTCACTTTGAACCAACATCTGCAGTTCCTTCCTACACAAATCCTGTATTCCACCGCTCCATGGATTACCAGCTCCCAGCCAGGAAGGTGACTCAGTTTCAATACAAGAAAATTCAAAAGATGAAAGGGCATATCCCACACTGAGAGTTAAGCCTATCTTTATTCTCTTATTCTGTTTTTCATCCGTTAGACTGTATCGCTCATTGGTGCCGAGTTTCAAACACATACATCATTTTCGTTCCCTTTGAGTGTTAAGATAAAACAAGAGCCTTATTACTCAGAGATATCTCAGGCTCCAATGCTTTCACTTCATTCAGTTGTTTTAGTGATAAACAGAGTTTGTCTGCCTTGTGTGGGATGGGTCTGCCGATTCTGGTTTCCACCCAAGATAGACACAAAAAAGCTGGAGTAACTCAGCGTGGCAGGCAGCATCTCTGGAGAGAAGGAATGGGTGACGTTTAGGTCTGAAGAAATGTCTCGACCCGAAACGTCGCCCGTTCCTTCTCTCCAGAGATGCTGCCTGTCCCGCTGTGTTACTCCAGCACTTTGTGTCTGTCTTCGATTTAAACCAGCATCTGCAGTTCTTTCCTACTTGGAACAGTACAGCACAGGAACAGACCCTTCGGCCCACAATGCCGGTGCCAAACATGGTGCCAACTTAAACTGATCTCTCGATCGTGATCCATAGGGCGGCACGGTGGCGCAGCGGTAGAGTTGCCGCCTTACAGCGAATGCAGCGTCGGAGACTCAGGTTCGATCCTGACTACGGGTGCCGTCTGTACGGAGTTTGTACGTTCTCCCCGTCACCTGCGTGGGTTTTCTCCGAGATCTTCGGTTTCCTCCCACACTCCAAAGACGTGCAGGTTTGTAGGTTAATTGACTGGGTAAATGTAAAAATTGTCCCTAGTGTGTGTAGGATAGTGTTAGTGTGCGGGGATCGCTGGGCGGCGCCGACTCGGTGGGCCGAAGGGCCTGTTTCCAAGCTGTATCTCTAAATCTAAAAAAAAATCTAAATCCCTCCATTCCATGCGTATCCATGCGCCGATCTAAAAGCCTTTTTAACACCACTATTCTATGGGCTTCCATTACCAGGCCTGGCAGCTCGTTCCAAACACCCACCACCCTCTGTGTAAAAAACCCCCCCACAAAATTCTTATCTAGTGAATGTTTGCTGTTTTCTCTTTGAAACTGTTATGTTATGTAGGTTAATTGGCTGGGTAAATGTAAAAATTATCCCTAGTGGGTGTAGGATAGTGTTAATGTGCGGGGATCACTGGGCGGCACGGACTTGGTGGGCCGAAAAGGCCTGTTTCCGGCTGTATATATATGATATGATATGATATGATGATATGATCCGTCAGTATTACGCGACTTAATGTAACATAACAAGCCAATTAGTAGATGTTCTTTTTATTCATTTCCGTGAGTGTTAATGTTGTGTTCCAGTTGGCATTTTGTGTCTATCTGCGGGAGGAGGTAGTTGAGGCAGCTCCAAGAATGATATTTAGTCTCTGCATTGTGTTACGTCTTGTGTCCCTCTGGCTCCTCCATTACCATATAACCATCTAACAATTACAGCACGGAAACAGGCCCGTTCGGCCCTACCAGTCCACGCCGACCACTTTCTCTGACCTAGTCTCACCTACCTGCTCTCAGACCATAACCCTCCAATCCCCTCCCATCCATATACCTATCCAATTTACTCTTAAATAATAAAATCGAGCCTGCCTCCACCACTTCCACCGGAAGCTCATTCCACACAGCCACAACCCTCTGAGTAAAGAAGTTACCCCTCATGTTACCACTAAACTTTTGTCCCTTAATTCTGAAGCTATGTCCCCTTGTTGGAATCTTCCCCACTCTCAAAGGGAAAAGCCTACCGACGTCAACTCTGTCCGTCCCTCTTAAAATTTTAAAAACCTCTATCAAGTCCCCCCTCAACCTTCTACGCTCCAAAGAATAAAGACCCAACCTGCTCAACCTCTCTCTGTAGCTTAAGTGCTGAAACCCTGGCAACATTCTAGTAAATCTCCTCTGTACCCTCTCCATTTTGTCCATTGTAGGGGTTGCCAACTTCCTCACTCCAAAATAGGGGATAAGGTGACGTCACCGCCCCGCGCCCCACGTGACCTCACCCAGCCAGCGGCCACGTGCTCCCACTCCACCAATGGCGGACGCCCGGGCCAGGAGACGGGTTGCTACGCAAACTCCGCTAGGCGGCGCCCGGGCCTATACTGTTCGTTGTTGGAAAAAGACTGCAGATGCTGGTTAAAATCAAAGGTAGACACACAATTCTGGAGTAACTCAGCGGGTCAGGCAGTATCTCAGGAGAGAAGGAATGGGTGACGTTTCGGGTTGAGACCCTTCTTCAGACTCGACTCTTCAGGTCTCGAGCCGAAACGTCACTCATTCTTCTCTCCCGAGATACTGCATGATTCGCTGAGTTAATCCAGCATTGTGTGTCTCCCTCCACTGTCCGGGACTGCTGCAGCCCCCGGGATAGTGTCCGGGCCTACAGTGTCCGGGCCTACAGTGTCCGGGCCTACAGTGTCCGGGCCTACAGTGTCCGGGCCTACAGTGTCCGGGCCTACAGTGTCCGGGCCTACAGTGTCCGGGCCTACAGTGTCCGGGCCTACAGTGTCCGGGCCTACAGTGTCCGGGCCTACAGTGTCCGGGCCTACAGTGTCCGGGCCTACAGTGTCCGGCCCTACAGTGCCCGGGCCTACAGTGTCCGGGCCTACAGTGCCCGGGCCTACAGTGTCCGGGCCTACAGTGTCTGGGCCTACAGTGTCCGGGCCTACAGTGTCCGGGCCTTCAGCACCGTCAGGGCCTAATACGGGACAAGGGTGGTCCCGTACAGGACAAACCAATTTAGCCCAAAATACGGGATGACCCGGCTAATACGGGACAGTTGGCAACCCTACTCTATACGTTCTAATTCACGGGCGGCACGGTGGCGCAGCGGTAGACTCGCTGCCTCACAGCGCCAGATACCCGGGGTCAATCCTGACTACGGGCGCTGTCTGTACGGAGTTTGTACGTTCTCCCCGTGACCAGCGTGGGTTTCCTCCGGGTGCTCCGGTTTCCTTCCACATTCCAAAGACGTGCAGGTTTTTAGGTTAATTGGCTTCTGCAAATTTTCCCTAGTGTGTGTAGGATGGGAAAGTGTTCTGACATAGAACTAGTGTACAGGTGATCAATGGTCGACGTGGACTAAGGGGGCCGAAGGGCATGTTGATAGATGCGGTCTCTAAACTAAATCCACACATTAGCCTGTTTGTGCAGACGTAGACAGCAGATGCACTATCATCTGGTTTACTCCTGAGACCAAATTCACACTCAAAATCTTACAAGCGAGTCGAGAAATTGTTTGAATCCGTCAAAGAGGGAAGATTAATTTATTATTTCAGTTTAGTTTATTGTCACGTGTAACGAGGTACAGCAAAAAGCTTTTTAGTTGTGTGCTAACCAGTCAGCAGAACGACAATGCATGTTTACAATCAATCCATTAACAATGTTTAGATACATGATCAGGGAATAATGTTTAGGGAATATATACTGCTTGCCCATCAGTACATTGGTCTATAAGTGTATTGATTTCTGTCCTTCAATTTGGTCCTAACTGTAATATAATCCTTATGTTAACAAAAGATTTGTATTTTACCAATCAATCTTGAGATTCCACCGAGTAAATTGTCAATAACTCTAAATTGCTTGAATCTACAAAAAGAACAATTGATGCTAATTGGATTCACGTTCCTAAAACCCTCACTGATGTCCGAGAAATCTATCAACTCATTGATCAAGTCAACTTTCCATAAATATCCCCAAGATTTCCCTCCATCGCGAATCACGTATTTATTGACCACGATATTAAAGAGTTTCGTTTAGGGATACCATGCGGAAACAGGCCCTTCGGCCCACCGAATCCACACCGACCAGCGATCCCCGCACATTAACACTATCTTACACTAGGGTCAATTTATACCATGCCAATTAACCTACCAACCTGTCCATCTGTAGAGTGTGGGAGGAAACTGAAGATCTCGGAGAAAACCCAAGCAGGTCACGGGGAGAACCTACAAACTCCGTAGATAGAGAACCGGTTGTCGGGATGGAACCCGGGTCTCTGGCACTGTAAGCGCTGTAAGGCAGCAACTCTACCGCTGTGCCACCCTGCCGCATTTTTTTCTTGTCTTTGTTTTCTTTGCGAAAGTATTTGTCAGATTGTTACCTCTTGTTTATACAATATGATATGATAATCAAATTGCGTCAGTGGTTATGGAGAGAGGGCAGGAGAATGGTGTTGAGATGGAGAGATAGATCAGCCATGATTGAATGGCGGAGTAGACCTGATGGGCCGAATGGCCTGATTGTACTCCTGGAAATACTCCTAGTCACTGAAAGGAAGCATGCAGGTACAGCAGGCAGTGAAGAAAGCCAATGGAATGTTCGCCTTCATAACAAGAGGAGTTGAGTATAGGAGCAAAGAGGTCCTTCTGCAGTTGTACAGGGCCCTAGTGAGACCGCACCTGGAGTCCTGTGTGCAGTTTTGGTCTCCAAATTTGAGGAAGGATATTCTTGCTATTGAGGGCGTGCAGCGTAGGTTTACTAGGTTAATTCCCGGAATGGCGGGACTGTCATATGTTGAAAGACTGGAGCGACTAGGCTTGTATACACTGGAATTTAGAAGGATGAGAGGAGATCTTATCGAAACATATAAGATTATTAAGGGGTTGGACAGGTTAGAGGCAGGAAACATTTTCCCAATGTTGGGGGAGTCCAGAACAAGGGGCCACAGTTTAAGAATAAAGGATAGGCCATTTAGAACTGAGATGAGGAAAAACTTTTTCAGTCAGAGAGTTGTGAATCTGTGGAATTCTCTGCCTCAGAAGGCAGTGGAGGCCAATTCTCTGAACGCATTCAAGAGAGAGCTAGATAGAGCTCTTAATGATAGCGGAGTCAGGGGGTATGGGGAGAAGGCAGGAACGGGGTACTGATTGAGAATGATCAGCCATGATCACATTGAATGGCGGTGCTGGCTCAAAGGGCCGAATGGCCTCCTCCTGCACCTATTGTCTATTGTTTATTGTCTATTGGAACTTATAGTCGGATCTCAGCCCATGATCACGGCACGTCCAGTTCCTTGCAACTTTGATCTGCAAACAGAGTGAGCTATGAAAGTCATGCTATGAGGGTCAAAATGGAAGATTTCACAGAACGTTGTTAACCTTATAATTTCAGGAAGTTAAGAATTCTAAGATGGCGCCCAAGCCAGGCGACTCTGCGTGCTGGTCCCAGAAGTGGATCTGCAATCGCCCGTTACAATCTCTCCACTCTTTTACTAGAGAGCAGTCCAGACCTTCCATCTACCCCCTCGGACTATCTTTGATCGGACTTTTACCTTCTACCTTTCACTTTAACTAACGTTTCCCTTGCACTGAACGTTATTCCCTACATCATGTATCTGGCACACTGTGGACAGCTCCATTGTAATCATGTATTGTCTTTCCGCTATCTGACTGGTTAGCACGCAACAAAAAAGCTTTTCCCTCTACCTCAGTACACGTGACAATAAGCTAAACTAAACTAAACTAAAATTATAATGATAATATTTGTTTCATCTTTTAGTTGAGCTCACACTTTGTAATTCACAGATAATTTGAGCTCAATATTAACTGCAAAGTAAGTAAATCTTTTGCTTCCCAAATTCAAACTAGATATAGACAATAGACAATAGACAATAGACAATAGATGCACGAGGAGGCCATTCGGCCCTTCGATCCAGCACCGCCATTCAATGTGATCGTGGCTGATCATTCTCAATCAGTACCCCATTCCTGCCTTCTCCCCATACCCCCTGACTCCGCTATCCTTAAGAGCTCTATCCAGCTCTCTCTTGAATGCATTCAGAGAATTGGCCTCCACTGCCTTCTGAGGCAGAGAATTCCACAGATTCACAACTCTCTGACTGAAAATGTTTTTCCTCATCTCAGTTCTAAATGGCCTACCCCTTATTCTTAAACTGTGGCCCCTTGTCAGAAGGAACTGCTAGATGCTGGTTTAGATAGACCCAAAAAGCTGGAGTAACTCAGCGGGACAGGCAGTATCTCTGGAGATCCTCATCCTCATCTGAAGAATGGTCTCGACCCGAAACGTCACCCGTTCCTTCCCTCCAGAGACGCTGCCTGTCCCACTGAGCCACTTCAAACTACATATTTCAAACATGAGCAGTGATCTCAGAGTTAGTCACTGGTCAATAGCAGCTGACAACCAAATACTTAAGAGTTGCAGGCTCATGAATCCAACTCTCTGTGTCACAGATCTCAAATAGTTTCATAGTGCATACACAAGGGCAGTACGGTGGCGCAGCGGTAGAGTTGCTGCCTTACAGCGAATGCAGCGCCGGAGACCCGGGTTCCATCCCGACTACGGGCGCTGTCTGTATGGAGTTTGCACGTTCTCCCCGTGACCTGCGTGGGTTTTCTCCGAGATCTTCGGTTTCCTCCCACACTCCAAAGACGTACAGGTTTGTAGGATAATTGGCTTGGTAAATGTAAAAATTGTCCCTAGTGGGTGTAGGATAGTGTTAGTGTGCGGGGATCGCTGGTCGGCGCGGACCCGGTGGTTAACACGCTGTATCTCTGAGCAAAATATAACAGCTGCCCCACCCTACTAAATAATTCCATATATTCATTCATTATTTAATTAAAGTAACTGTCTGCAGGATGTTCCATGCCTGGCCTGTGGTCAAAGTTGCTGCTCTGGAAGCCTTTCCATGAAGGTTGGGCATTGTCTGACCTGCTGAGTTATTCTCAGAATAACAGGTCATACCTTTAGAAAGGAGACTAGGAGGAATGTCTTTAGACATTTAGGTGAATCTGTGGAATTCTTTGCCACAGACGGCTGTGGAGGCCAAGTCAGTGGATATATTTAAGGCAGAGATAGGTACATTCTTGATTAGTACGGGTGTCAGGGGTTACGGGGGAAAGGCTGGAGAATGGGGTTAGGAGGGAGAGTAGATCAGTTGTGATTCAATGGCAGAGTGGACTTGAACCAGTCTACATTTCCTTCAGCGTCCCCTTTGAACTGTGTTTTCACACCTTACCCTTCCATATCTCTATGTCTCCCACTCCCCCGACTCTCAGTCTGAAGAAGGGGCTCGACTCGAAATGTCACCCATTCCTTCTCTCCAGAGATGCTGCCTGTCCCGCTGAGTTACTCCAGCTTATAGTGTCTATCTACGGTTTAAACCACTTTCTGTAGTTCCTTCCTGTACAACTGGTTTTTCCCCCAGTTCCATATCCTTTTGCTAAACTGATAATCTCCACTTATTGCTTGATGTTTTTTTATCTGAGGAATCATACCCATAATATCCATTCAGCTGCCTCCATTTCAGCAATGATATAAAGAATTTTAAGTGCCTTCTATCTATTTTTCAAGCATGCATTGATTTTTTTGCTGAATTACCTCATTATTTTTAAATCTAATGTTCTCCCTCATTTCCGACCTTCCCCTGGGAAGATAATAGACTGCACAGGGATTGCAAGTGAAGGTAGACAGAAAACGCTGGAGTAACTCAGCGGGTCAGGCAGCATCTCTGGAGAACATGGATAGGTGACGTTTCACAGAGAGCTGGAGTAACTCAGCGGGTCAGGCAGCATCTGTGGAGAACATGGATAGGTGACGTTTCACAGAGTGCTGGAGTAACTCAGCGGGTGAGGCAGCATCTCCGGAAAAAAGGAATAGGTGACGTTTCAGGTCGAGACCATGACGTTTCAGGTCGAGACCCTTCTTCAGACTGAGAGTCAGGGGAGAGGGAAACGAGAGATACAGACAGTGAGATAGAGAGGTATAGAATAAATGAATGAAAGATATGCAAAAAAGAAACACTGATAAAGGAAACAGGCCATCGTTAGCTGTGGGCTGGGTGAAAACAAGTTGCAGACAATGAGACTCAACAGGACGACTTTGAAGCTGGCACGACTTGGGTGGTGGAGGGACGGAGAGAGAGGGGATGCAAGGGTTACTTGAAGTTGGAGAAGTCAATGTTCGTACCGCTGGGGTGTAAGATGCCCATGCAAAATATGAGGTGCTGTTCCTCCAATTTCTGCTGGGTCTCACTCTGACAATGGAGGAGACCCAGGACAGAAAGGTCAGTGGGGGAATTGGAATGGGAATTAAAGTGTTTGGCAACTGGTAAGGCAATTACTTAGCATGACATTCCTCCACATGTCCATACACGTATTAAATAGCAATGAAACTTGGAGTCATACTTATAGAGCTATGGGGCATGGAAACAGGGCCTTCCATGCCTTGTCCATTGCTGACCAATTTGACATATTGGGCTGTGTAGAAAGGAACTCTCTGAAGAAGGGTCTCGTCCCGAAATGTCACCTATCCACGTTCTCCAGAGATGCTGCCTGACCCGCTGAGTTACTCCAGCACTGTGTGAAACGTCACCAATCCATGTTCTCCAGAGATGCTGCCTGACCCGCTCAGTTACTCCAGCACTCTGTGAAACGTCACCTATCCATGTTCTCCAGAGATGCTGCCTGACCCGCTGAGTTACTCCAGCACTGTGTGAAACGTCACCAATCCATGTTCTCCAGAGATGCTGCCTGACCCTCTGAGTTACTCCAGCACTCTGTGAAACATCACCTATCCATGTTCTCCAGAGATGCTGCCTGAAACACTGAGTTAATCCAGCACTGTGTGAAACGTCACCTATCCATGTTCTCCAGAGATGCTGCCTGACCCGCTGAGTTACTCCAGCGTTTTGTGACTACCTTCACTTGCAATCCCTGTGCAGTCTATTATCTTCCCAGGGGAAGGTCGGAAATGAGGGAGAACATTTTGTGTCTACCTTCGAGTTAAACCAACATCTTTTCTTTACGTTGTAACTTGTGATCAGTCTTACTGACAGCTTCAAACATTCGTCATTCAAAACAACTCCACCTCTCTCAAGTGCGGATGAAATACGGTAGAAAAAATAGGTCAAAATCAAATGTGAATTGAGTTGCTTCGTTAACCAGCACCTAAATGTCAAACTCTTTGCCTCGTCACAAAATGATCAAAGCTCCAGGCATGATTATCATCTGCTCCGGTTTATTATTTTTCCAAACTTTCCTGAAGTTCAAGATTATCTCTTACCGTCATATAAACTTCACAGAAACGCTGGAGTAACTCAGCGGGACAGGCAGCATCTCTGGAGAGAAGGAATGGGTGACGTTTCAGGTAGAGTCTGAAGGAGTTGTCTCGACCCGGAAACGTCACCATGTTCTCTCCAGAGATGTTGCCTGTCCCGCTGAGTTACTCCAGCGTTTTGCGTCTATCTTTGCTTTCAACCACTATGTGTATCGTTCCTTCCTTTTCACATCATCTACAAACATCCCTGAATGTCAAAACTGCACGGTTTAATATCTGTCATATAGAAACATAGAAACATAGAAAATAGGTGCAGGAGTAGGCCATTCGGCCCTTCGAGCCTGCACCGCCATTCAATATGATCATGGCTGATCATCCAACTCAGTATCCCGTACCTGCCTTCTCTCCATACCCCCTGATCCCTTTAGCCACAAGGGCCACATCTAACTCCCTCTTAAATATAGCCAATGAACTGGCCTCAACTACCTTCTGTGGCAGAGAATTCCACAGATTCACCACTCTCTGTGTGAATAAAGACTTTCTCATCTCGGTCCTAAAAGACTTATCCTTAAACTGTGACCCCTTGTTCTGGAGATAATACCTGAAAATAATATCTTATTATTTTATGCCTTGCATCATCCTAAGATCTTTTCCACCACAGTCAAGTTTCGTTCTTTAGTTTAGAGATACAGCGCGGAAACAGGCCCTTCGGCCCACCGAGTCCGCGCCGACCAGCGATCCCCGCACACTGACACTATCCTACACACACTAGGGACAATTTACATTTATACCAAACTAATTAACCCACAAACCTGTACGTCTTTGGAGTGTGGGAGGAAATCGGAGCTTCCCGGAGAAAACCCACGCAGGTCACGGGGAGAACGTACAGACAAGCACCCGTAGTCGGGATGGAACCCGGGTCTCTGGCGCTGTGAGGCGGCAACTCTACCACTGCGCCACCGTGCCACCTATCTTGCCACACATATCAAACTAGATACCCATCAGGAATGCACTTTTGCTGCTCTTTAGTTGGTGAGAGGACGGTTCAGTTGCCTGATAACAGCTGGGAAGAAACTGTCCGTCAATCTGGAGGTGTGCGTTTTCACATTTCTGTACCTCTTGCCTGATGGGAGAGGGGAGAAGAGGGAGAGACCGGGGGTGAGACTGGTCCTTGATTATGCTTCTGGCCTTGCCGAGGCAGCGTGAAGTGCGGATGCAGTTCTGCAAATTGTTACATTACACAATTAGGATTGATAAATATAGCTGCTAGATGTGTCTAAATGAAGGGTCTGGACCTGGAACATCAGCTGTTCCCTTTCTCCAAAGGTGCTGTCTGGCCCGCTGAGTTACTCCAGCATTTTGTGTCTATTTTCGGTGTAATCCAGTACCTGTAGTTCCTTCTCACACAAATAATGCTGATCCTTGTGTATGGAATAACGGGCAGATTCAGTGAGAGCTGCTGTACATTTGGTGTCTGATGATCAAAGATACGTATGGGTCGAGGCATTCGTTGGAGCGCCCTGACCTGTAATCTGAGCAAGGCGTGCAGCGTAGGTTTACGAGGTTAACTCCCGGAATGGCAGGACTGTCATATGTTGAAAGATTGGAGCGACTAGGCTCGTATACACTGGAATTTAGAAGGATGAGAGGGAATCTTATCGAAACGTATAAGATTATTAAGGGGTTGGACACGTTAGAGGCAGGAAACATGTTCCCAATGTTGGAGGAGTGCAGAACAAGGGGCCACAGTTTAAGAATAAGGGGTAGGCCATTTAGAACTGAGATGAGGAAAAACTTTTTCAGTCAGAGAGTTGTAAATCTGTGGAATTCTCTGCCTCAGAAGGCAGTGGAGGCCAATTCTCTGAATGCATTCAAGAGAGAGCTAGATAGAGCTCTTAAGGATAGCGGAGTCAGGGGGTACGGGGAGAAGGCAGGAACGGGGTACTGATTGAGAATGATCAGCCATGATCACATTGAATGGCGGTGCTAGCTCGAAGGGCCGAATGGCCTCCTCCTGCACCTATTGTCTATTGTCTATTATCATCACTCTATGATTTCTTCACCACGTGATTTCCTGGCACAGTTTCTATCTTGTGGAAGCCATGAAGTTCCAGCGCTAGTCTATTCATAGTCATAGAGTGATACAGTGTGGAAACAGGCCCTTCGGCCCAACTTGCCCACACCGGCCAACATGTCCTAGCTACACTAGTCCCACCACCTGCCTGCATTTGGCCCCTATCCCTCCAAACCTGCCCTATCCATGTACCTGTCTAACTGTTTCTTAAACGATGGGATAGTCCCAGCCTCAACTATCTCCTCTGGCAGCTTGTTCCATACACCCACCACCCTCTGCGTGAAAAGGTTACCCCTCGGGTTCCTATTAAATCTTTTCACCTTCACCTTAAATCTATGTGCTCTGGTCCTCTTGTCCTGGGCAAGAGGGTCTGTGCTCTGTGTGTTCTGCAAGAATTGTCCGGATGTCTTTTAGGCATGAGTAACAGCACGATGATTAGCATTTTTCAAGGTCAAAGAAAATCATGCGTGTGGAATTCACACACGCATCCTGGGAATTGGCAGTTTCCTGCAGAGGGCTCCAAGAAGCATATCACTGAGAGAAAGTACGTCTGCAGTACAGATTGCCTTAGAGATAATTATCCCGCGGGTTGCTCCACATAATTGACCTCCATTGCCACATCTGGCTTCTCCTGTAGTTTAGTTTAGTTTAGTTTAGAGGTTTAGCGCGGAAACAGGCCCTTCGGCCCACCGAGTCCGTGCCGACCTGCGATCACACCGCACACCAACACTATCCTACACGCACTAGGGACAATTTACATTTTTAACAAAAGTACAAACCTGCACGTCGTTGGTGGGCGGGGGGAAACCGGAGCACCCGGAGAAAACCCACTGGGTCACGGGGAGAACGTACAAACACCGTACAGGCAGCAGCCCGTAGTCGGGATCGAACGCAACTCTCTGGCGCTGTGAGGCAGCAA